>NC_140590.1:510606710-510792710 GCF_964204655.1 Triturus cristatus | reverse complement strand
ATAACATAGAGCAGAAGAACAGACACAAAGTTGTAATAATTAAATAGGTACTCACCAAGCCCCGGGACCTCCACTCCTAGCAGGTCCAGCAGGTCCTGCTCACGGTCCAGGATGTCGGACCACCGGTGCGTCAGCTGTGCCTGGGTGCGCCGGACCCCAGAGATGCGCGACACTGCCCGGCGCACCTTCCCCCACTGCTGCCGACGCTCCCGGAGGCCGTACCCGGACCCAGGCCTGCCACCTGCTGCCAGGGTTGAGGGGAGGTGGCGCTGCACAAAGAAAATTAGTGCAGCCAACTCCACCTCCCCAAATAAGGCCCGTGCATGCACCCCTTGTGGGCGGCGCCTTCCGCAAGGAAGGCGGTCGCGGCTCTGGCTGCGCCGGCGAACAGCCCTGCCCTTGGACATGGTTCTGGGGACGGGGCGGGAAAGAAAAGGTAAAATAAATAAAGGAGTAAAGGAAATAAATAGCGGGCAATACAAAGAGAAAAAGTAGCTAAAAAACAAAAAAAAAGTAGACAAAAACCAAAAATATAGAGGCAGGAAAATAGTTAGAGAAATAATAAGTAATAAAGATCCAAAAAAAGTGGCTATAAACAAAGGATTGAAAAGATTTAGGGAGGATTGAAAATCAGGCCCCAGAACCATGCAATAGAGTGGAAAACAAGATGGCCGCACCCATTGCGACCACGTGCGCAAGTTCGCGCGATATTTTCTCCCTGAGCAAGCAAAAAGCAACGCGATCAAGTAAAAGCGGTCGCGAACAGGAAATATCGACCGCGAACATGCATTGCGCGACCAGGAACAGGAAGTAAACATCGCCAGAGGGCGGGACAAGTGAAAACAAGATGGCCGCGCCCGTGAGCAACCGCATGGGTAAGTTGGTGACCCGCGATCACGCAAAAAATACCGCGAACAGGCGGCAAAAAAACTTCCGCGTCTTCGCGATATTTCCGGCGTGTTTGCGGAGATTTTCTGCATTCTCGCGATAATTTGCGGAAGTTAATTCCGCAAATTCCGCCCACCCCTAGTCATTTGGCCTCCAGTACTATAGTTTGTACCAAGCTTACCACGACTAACAGAGGTATGACAAACGTAGCATATAGCAATGTTCTCCTCCTTTCCGCTAACTGTAAAGAAGTCCCACACTGGGGAGCTTAACTTTTGTCTCCTGCTGGAGGTGTCACTCCCACTTCCAATGCCGGATGAACTGGAGGGTGTGTGTTGCATTTGACTCTGTGCAGTACCACTACCTACTTCTGCTGAGGTGGTGCTTGTGCTGGATGTAGGACGCTGCCGGCCCTTTGCTAATGTAAATATGGAAGCAGGAGGTCGTGGTGGTGTTACCTGTGTTGGAGGTATGCGTGCTACATCCCTCGCAGCCATTTTGGATAGTGTAAAAATGTTGGTCTCCATCTCCTCAGGCCCGGGAGTGATGTTTGTGATGACTGGCTCATCATCATCATCATCATCCTGCTCTTCTACATCAACATCCATAAGTGTAAGGCTTTCTGGAACCTTCCTTTTCCCATGCCTGCTCTTGTGATGTGTTTCCCTCTCAGACTCAGTTTGTGGCTTCCAAGTGGCATCTAGATCATCAGAAGGGGGGCTTGCTGAAGAACTTGATGTACTAACCCTCCTTTTCCTTGCTGGGGATTTGGAAGCCAATGGAACTTCTAAAGGAGTGGCTTCCTCTTCTTCCTCTGCATGAGGCTCAATTTCCTGAACTGACCCTACTTCAGGAGGAACAACAGCTACTATTGCGGGAGGTGGCTGTGGCTGTTGACCACTTATCTGCTGTGTTCCCTCCTGCATTGATTGTGTACTACTTTGAGATAGCGATAAGTTTAGCTCAGGCTCAGCATCACTGCTTTCCACCATAAAGCTGGCTACCTCTTCCACAGTCATCTGCTTGGGCCTGGGTTGGTGGGTTGGGCCCACTGATGTGGAGGTGCTGCCCCCAGCTTGGCCCCCCGACACCGCTGCTGCAGGCGTCATTTTTGGTGTACCAAAAAAAGGTTTTGGGAGGCACACCAGACTTAAGTGACACATCCTTCTTCTTCTGTTCCTTCTTCTCCATGGCAACTTTCTTGGTACCGGAGGACCTGCTACCTGCTTTCTTTGGGGGCATCCTCAACAGATGTCAAAACAGCACTCAGTTGCACAAGTTGCAGAGATGCCTGGTCAGGTGATTCACACATCACGTTGTGTACAGCAGCAGGACGTCGGTCTGGCACCACAACGGTGGATGATGATGACACACCTCTTCTGTCTTTTGTGCACCTAAAAGCCAAAAAGCCAGAAGAACATCAGTCAAAAGATCCATAATATATATAACTTATTAGTGTCTGGTTGGTGGTCACAATTAATACATTTTATGAAGTCAGTGAACAACAACAGTATAGCCAGCCATTAAGAGACTGACAAGGCCAGGGATCCTGTTGTATTTGTACTGTGTACACTCAGGAAGAAGAATAGCAAAGAACAAAAACATAAATGTAGTCTAGCCTGTTTGCCCTAAATAAAAATGTGTGCATCTTATGGGATGGATACAGCATCAGGGAGCAACAACAACGAACATATACACAAAAACTAAAGGCATTTATTTACAACACCCAAAAAGTGAAATCTACCCCCGTAAAAAAGTAAAGGCCACATTTTACAATTCAATCCAAAGCCATACATGATGTTGAAATTTAACGCACAACACAAAAACAGTTGTTTAAATTCCATGCACCCGTGATGATTGATGAGTACTACCCCTGGGCCTACTGTACGACTAGGCCACAAGCTTGGAGGCCTATGAAAAAAGCACAATGCCTGCCTTCCTAAAATGGCCGCCACACACATGCTCAGGCCAACCACCACAATAATAACCACAAAAGTGATTACAAAGGACAGGAACAGGAAGTTGGAGTGTCTGCGGAACTTACTCACTCTCATAAAAAATATTTTAAAAAAAATATAAGCTTCTCCGTGCTCCAAAACTACAGCTGAATGACAACCTTAGGAGTTTTTTTAGCAAAATGCACAAAATCAGTGTTTTCGAGATGGATTTATGTTGCTCGCGAGATATTGTTTGCCAGATTGCAAATGCTGCGTGTTCGGGATCGCGAACTGTACAAAAATGCTTTATCGCGTGCGCGAACACGCATATTGAGAGCGCGAACATGCTGAAAACTGTAAGTCCGCGTTGTCGCGCTGTGCAGAGTTACCGAAAGTACGCGAGCTGAATCCCTAGGATTACCTACTGGCTGAAAAGCCCTATTTATTTAACACACACCCAAAAACTGCTATCCCACCCCAAAAAAAAACTTTTGCAATAAAACCCAAAGCCATACACGGTGTGAAAAAATAATTCAATCAACACACACAACACAAACTGTAAATTTAAATAACGCACCAAAGATTTGAGGCCGACTACCTCTGGGCCTACTGGCAGACGAGGCCACAAGCTAGGAACAGAATGGCAAAAGCAAGCACACTGCTTGGATGGCTCCACAAAATGGCCGCCACACACCCACAACAACAACAAGAAATGGAAGACAGTCAATGTACGCCTATGGCAAAAGCACAATGCCTGCCTTCCTAAAATGGCCGCCACACACATGCTCAGGCCAACCACCACAATAATAACCACAAAAGTGATTACAAAGGACAGAAACAGGAAGTTGGAGTGCCTGTGGAACTTACTCACTCTCATAAAAAATATTTTAAAAAAAATATAAGCTTCTCGGTGCTCCAAAACTACAGCTGAATGACAACCTGAGGAGTTTTTTTAGCAAAATGCACAAAATCTGCGTTTTCGAGATGGATTTATGTTGCTCGCGAGATATTGTTTGCCAGATTGCAAATGCTGCGTGTTCCGGATCGCGAACTGTACAAAAATGCTTTATCGCGTGCGCGAACACACATATTGAGAGCGCGAACATGCCGAAAACTCTAAGTACGCGTTGTCGCGCTGTGCAGAGTTACCGAAAGTACGCAAGCTGAATCCCTAGGGTTACCTACTGGCTGAAAAGCCCTATTTATTTAACACACAACCAAAAACTGCTATCCCACCCAAAAAAAAAACTTTTGCAATAAAACCCAAAGCCATACACGGTGTGAAAAAATAATTCAATCAACACACACAACACAAACTGTAAATTTAAATAATGCACCAAAGATTTGAGGCCGACTACCTCTGGGTCTACTGGCAGACGAGGCCACAAGCTAGGAACAGAATGGCAAAAGCAAGCACACTGCTTGGATGGCTCCACAAAATGGCCGCCACACACCCACAACAACAACATGAAATGGAAGACAGTCAATGTACGCCTATGGAAAAAGCACAATGCCTGCCTTTCTAAAATGGCCGCCACACACATGCTCAGGCCAACCACCACAATAATAACCACAAAAGTGATTACAAAGGACAGGAACAGGAAGTTGGAGTGCCTGTGGAACTTACTCACTCTCATAAAAAATATTGAAAAAAATATATAAGCTTCTCCGTGCTCCAAAACTACAGCTGAATGACAACCTGAGGAGTTTTTTTAGCAAAATGCACAAAATCAGCGTTTTCGAGATGGATTTATGTTGCTCGCGAGATATTGTTTGCCAGATTGCAAATGCTGCGTGTTAGGGATCGCGAACTGTACAAAAATGCTTTATCGCGTGCGCGAACACGCATATTGAGAGCGCGAACACGCCGAAAACTGTAAGTCCGCGTTGTCGCGCTGTGCAGAGTTACCGAAAGTACGCGAGCTGAATCCCTAGGGTTACCTACTGGCTGAAAAGCCCTATTTATTTAACACACACCCAAAAACTGCTATCCCACCCCAAAAAAAACGTTTGCAATAAAACCCAAAGCCATACACGGTGTGAAAAAATAATTCAATCAACACACACAACACAAACTGTAAATTTAAATAACGCAGCAAAGATTTGAGGCCGACTACCTCTGGGCCTACTGGCAGACGAGGCCACAAGCTTGGAACAGTCAATGTAAGCCTATGGCAAAAGCACAATGCCTGCCTTCACAAAATGGCCGCCACACACATGGCCAGGAGGACACAACAACAACAAGCATAAGCCAAGGGGAACAAAGAAAAGAAATGCAGGCCTTTATGGAAAAAGAAGCACACACTACTAAACTACCACCACAAAATTGCCACAAGCCACATGGGCACTCACAGTTACAACAGGCCATGGAAAACAATGAACTGAAGCAGGCCTATAATATATGACCGGACAAAGGAGGCCTGCTAATGCTAAACAACACAGCTTTAATACAAAAATGAAAATCAACAGGGCTACGAAAGGATTGGAAAGAAGTTACAGATCAACCACACACATCCAACAAAAGGTATTTCACACACACACACCAACAGTGAAATACACCACAGCCACATTTAGCATTTCAAATAATCCTATGCCATCCATGCCCTACATGATGTTGAAAATTCTACAGACACCACGAAACATGGACCCATGGGTACCCTACTGGCTGAAATTGCAGAGAAAAACAACTAGGCCACTATTGAAAGCACAGGCCACCCGCCACAACAAGAATTTTAAAAAACAATGAAAAACCCAGAAAAATGTAGATAATACAAGCCCCAATGAAACAAACACACCAATTCTCCAACTTACTTGTAGTAAATTAAATCTCAAATCAAAAAGTCCTCAAATAAATCCAATCCAATGGTATGATGCAGCAGACAGACACAAAAAGTGATCCTTCCAGCTCCAAATCCAAATGAAAGTGAACAGCACATGTACAAAGCACTGGGAGGAGCCTGCTAGACAGGAACAGGAAGTTGTAGACTCAGGGACACTTCCTTCCTCTTGAAAAAAAAGAGTTAAAAAAATGAAAGGACTCCTCCTTACACAAAAGACTACAGCAATATCACAATCTGAGGAGTTTTTCTGAGCAAAATGATCATTTTAGAGAAGGTTTTATGAAGATCGCGAGATATTCTTCGCCAGATTGTAGTTTTTGCATGTTCGGGATCGCGATCTTACCAAGACAGCCGCCGGAAGTCAGATCGCGCGCCCGAATGACGTGCTCGTGTTCGCACACTCTCGCGGGCTTGGCCAGCCATATTACAAATCTCGTGGCGCTCGCGAACGGACAGAAAAGCAAGCTGGCGATCGCAGAATCACGGTAAGACGTTACCGCGCGCACGAGAATGAATATTGAGCGTGCGAGGAAGCAAAACTACTACGCTACGCGCTAGATCGCGTAGCAAGCTACAACTTCGCGCTAAACTTCGCAAGCTCCGCGAACGGAGCGTAGTTCAACGCCCAGGCTTAATCAGGTGCCTGTTTTATGTCATGAAGAAGGGACTGGCCAAAGGGCTGATCTGACAGTTCAGTATCTGGGCTGTTTGTGGGCCTGTTTTATGGTCTGTTGTGCCTGTTTTTACTGTTGATTTTCTTGATATTAAAACAAGCATTGACTTTAGGCAAGCTAGAATCCAAGCAGTTTTTGATACCTTGCAAAACACTTTGGGGTCGATTCCGATCCGGGTCGGACAGCTCTCCGAGAGCTGTCAGTAGCCTTACCGTGCGACTGACACATACCCGTAGCCGGTCCGTCCTGTAGATGATGTACGATGAGCATAACTGCCAAAAATACGACCGACACGTAGTCTGTGATTCAAGCTTCATTCTCCGTCCGAGCCGTAACTCTGAACACCGAACCGAGTCTCCCGGAAGCAGTATCCACAGCAGTTTCCGCCCTGACAAGTACGATGCGTACTTCAAACGTGCCGGACGGGTCGCCACGTATGGCACGTCACAGCATCTGGAAAACAAGCATATCAGCTACGATTCATGCCACAAATCAATCCACGGCTACGAGACGGATCAGCTTGCAACGGGTACAAGACGGAGCAACAATCAGCGTGTACGACACAAACACATCATGAATCCCATCATGCAGGTCATACCAGTACTCTACATCTATGACCGGATCAGGAACCGACACCGACGGTGCAGATGGTAAGTCAGACACCTACCACACAAACAAATGACACGTACCCGCAAAATGGCACACACACACAGGGGATCCACATCCTGGCCACTAACAACAGGCCACCATAGGGGTTGCATGTTGCCCATCACCCCTGCCACCCCCACTCATAGGGGACCTGTTGCCCATCACTACTGCCACCCCCACCCATAGGGCTTATGTTGACCATCACTACTGCCACCCCCACACATAGGGCTTATGTTGCCCAGCACTACTGCCACCCCCACCCATAGGGGACCTGTTGCCCATCACCCCTGCCACCCCCATTCATAGGGGACCTGTTGCCCATCACCCCTTCCACCCCCACTCATAGGGGACCTGTTGCCCATCACTACTGCCACCCCCACCCATAGGGCTCATGTTGACCATCACTACTGCCACCCCCACACATAGGGCTTATGTTGCCCATCACTACTGCCACCCCCACCCATAGGGGACCTTTTGCCCATCACCCCTGCCACCCCCACTCATAGGGGACCTGTTGCCCATCACCCCTGCCACCCCTACTCATAGGGGACCTGTTGCCCATCACCCCTGCCACCCCCACTCATAGAGGACCTGTTGCCCATCACTACTGCCACCCCCACCCATAGGGCTCATGTTGACCATCACTACTGCCACCCCCACACATAGGGCTTATGTTGCCCAGCACTACTGCCACCCCTACCCATAGGGGACCTGTTGCCCATCACCCCTGCCATCCCCACTCATAGGGGACCTGTTGCCCATCACCCCTGCCACCCCCACCCATAGGGCTTATGTTGCCCATCACCCCTGCCATCCCCACCCATAGGATGGGTGATGCGCCACACATCCATTATACTCCAACATTAGGTATGTCAGCAAAATACATCCCCCTAACACCATGACAACAGTGTGTATTCTGTGACAAATGCCCACAACAGTGATTATGACTTTGAACATACAATGTAACTAACAGCACATGTCTGACCAACAAATGAGTGTGCCCTACACAAGGCAAGCATCACTATAGCACTGTGTCAATGTAAAACTAACACCCCCTCACTGTGTAGAACAAAAGTTAAGTGTGGGGTTCCAAACTGCAGCAAATGTCGAGCATTGTGGTGATGGGGTCTAAACCCCCCCTCATCACAGTGACCAAAAGGTAAGTGTCATCATGGCCAAAGCTGCAAATGCCAAACAGCAAGTATGATTCCTGCTCCCAACACATGAAACACTTTTGGGGCAAACTAGTGGTTGTGTCCTATACCCACAGAGATGTGGTGAGGCTAACAGTGCTGTGAAAACAAATCATACTCTCGGCCATGTGCAGACAGGCACCACACAAGGGGGCTGACAATGCATACAGTGTACAATGACACAAGAGCAGAAGTGACCATCACAAAGCATACACACATCTTGAAAATAGACACACTAATCAAAACAACCTGTGTAGACTGTAGGTGTCTAACAACCAGGATGAATGTGCAGAATGATGTGATATGACTCACAGGGATAGCAGGGCAAATCACGGAAACAGCATCCAGACAATGGCCCTCAACAGCAATACCAATGCACTGATGCAGATGCACAAACACAAACAGGCAACCTCACACTGCACATCTGACACAACGTGTGTGTGTGTGTCTCAGTATCCCCAGGCACCTACACAACACAGGAGGGGGGCTGAACGACAGTGACACAGATGTGGACACAGTGCCATACAAAAGTAAACCATCATTGGGACACCCTTAGTGGGCAATCAGGCATTGTGAGATGAGAGGGAGCACAACAGACACATGTGACCCAAGCTGGAATGAACACCAACTAACACAGCAAGAGACTGACACACAACAGCACTACCCCAGGGACCAGACATTGGGGTGACACAAGCATGCATGACACCTCCACTGTGATGACAAAGGTAGATGTCTTACAAACTAGGAAACCCAGACATGTGTCCTGTGCCAGAAACGTACATCACACCTACACAAACACAAATCACTCAGCATGGCCCGTCATCCATGGACAAACGGGAGCTAGGGGACAACCATGCAAACATTTACATCAGTCCACCCTCAACACCACACACCCTGAACTGCAACAATGTGCATCTGTGAAGCCCACATGTACAGGTGACATTGCACATGCACCCATGACAAACACAGGAATGTTGGGAGGAACTAAGGTGCACAGACTCAAGGACAGTTTACAACCCTGGTTAATGACAGACATACTGCACAGTATGTGGTACATGGCTATGACGTCAAAGCTCACGTAACCTTCCGAATACCTGCCACAGTAGCAGGGCAATGCAGAACCCAAGGAGAACCACAAGGCACATATGCTGACACCTGCAAATATTGCAGCCCTGAACCCGACAAGTGGGAGCAGTCACACACTCATACACATGTCTCAATCACTGAAAGGTGCCACCTAGGGACAACTACATGATATTGCAAACAAACAAGTGCCTTGGGGACCCCTGACTGTGTCCCATCTGCGTCTGACCACATCATCACCACTCAGAACAGACAAATCCCAATGATTAACCACCAATTAACAGTAGTGTGTCATGCACCCACACATCTGGTAGCCCATGGCAAAGTTGTGGGATGAACACAGTACCACTCAGCAAGCATCAACAACAGGAACATATCAAGGGAACACTGCCTGTGTATGAAAAGGGATGTCGACACACACACACATGCTCATACAACACACACCATGGGCCCAGGCTATGTCACGGGACAACACATCCGTGACATAGCCTGAGGGGACGCAACTCCTGTGTAAGTCCAGCTGTGCCAAACATCGTCATAGCACGTCCCACTCATGTCAGCAGAACACTTGGTCAGTCTGCCATCAGTTACCACACAATGAAGGCTCTGGTCACAACAGCCTGGGTACGTGAGTCTCCCCTAAGTCATCTGCACATACTCAACGCATATGTACAGCAAGTTGCACAGAGGACCCAGTTGCTCCTATGCCAATGATGCCCACACCTGTAGGTCCAGTGGAGATGCACCCAAAGTCAGGGAAATAGACAAATTGGACAATGGGAAGCACATCATATGTGCATGGGTGCAGGCCACAGATGTGACCATGCAAATGAAATGTTCACAGAGATGTCCACAAATTGTTGGTCATGACACACCCAGTTAGCTGCAGAGGATGACATGGATACCGACCAGAATAGGACACATATCTCATGGACCACATGGAGTACCTCACATCAACACCTCTGTATTCAACATTGGAAACCAAGCATTACAGGTGCAAGGACATGCTAAACATCATCAACCTAATGTACAGCCAAATCAAGTTCACAAGGATAAAGAAAAAAGCTTTAGTCAGCATATGAAAATTGAAACGTCCGTTCAAACAAAAGGCCAATGGCCAGTCCATCATCAAATTTCAAGGAGTGAACTAGAGTGACAACTGTCACACGTTGCTTGCCTGCACTGGAAGGACAGGGGACATCACCTCGGAGGGGCATACATGGGGGCAGGCCAGGCACCGCAGGGACAGGATCAGGGCGCAGCAGAAGGAGGCAGTGAAGGGGTGGTGGATGCAGGAGAGTCACTTGCAACTGCAGTGGAGCTGACTGAAGTGGTGGGTGCAGTCACAACTGTGGGACACAAGTCAGATGGTGTGGGTGCCGGCACATTTCAGTAGGCAGGTCAGATGGAGTGGATTGGGTCCCCACTGCAGTGCCCAAGTCAGACGGGCTGGTTGTCGACTCCACTGCAGTGCCTAAATCCATGTGAGTGGAATGGGGTGCAGGTGAGGTCGGCAGGACAGAGGGGGGACACGGTTCCCACATCAGTGGCACTAACCGGCTGACCAGGTGTGGAGGAGCAAGTGGTAGAGGGGAGGGCCTCAGCATTTTGGGGATGGTGTATCTGTGGGTGGGGGAACCCGGGGCAGGGTGTGGCGGGAGAACCTCTGGAGAGGTGGCCTTAGGGATGGAGGACGGAGACTTTGCCTTGGAGCTGCGTGGCGGCGGTGGAGTCTTGCTCTTCCGGCTCCGGGGGGACTTGCAGGTGGGGGGATCAGTCTGACTGCGCCTAGGGGAGGGTGTCCGGGTGTGAGGGGCACTCCCCTCTGTGTGTGGGGACTTCCTCTTCCCCTTGTAATCTGGATCTGCTGGGTCGGTGGGAAAGAGGCCAAGGTCACAGAGTAAGAGCTTCTGTGGAGATGGGGTTGCAGGTGAGGCAAGGGAAGGGGGCAGGGAGGGAGAGGTTTCGGAGGGCTGCGGAGTGGTCAGGGATGACTGTGTGTGTGTCTACAAACCATCCCCTGTGAGTGTGGTATCAGTCCCTTGCACTTGCTTGTGTGCACGTCTAGCCCTTGGTTTGGGTGTTTGTGTGCTGCCCGTGTCTGTGGCTTTGTGAGAATGTGCAGGTGTGTGTGTGCTTGGGACAAGTAGGCTGTTAGGAATCGTGGGTGGCGCAGGGGAAGGAGGGGTGTGAGACTGTTGGAGGAGGGACACTACTGCCATCAGGGAGGAGGCCACAGACTGATTGGTCCTCTGTAGGGCAGACATGCCCAATGAAATACCCTCCATGAACAACACCAGTTGCGTCAACAGAGTGGTGTGTGCATGGAGGACACTCAGCATCGATGTCTGCCCTAAATGGATCTATCTAAGTAAGTCCACAGACTCCTCACTCAGGGCAGCAGGGGACACAGGGGCAGGGGGTGCGGTGCCTGGCACAAAGGAGACATGCTCCCGAACACGGAAGCCTCCACAGACCTCTGGGATGGGAGCCGATGGGAGGGTGGTGATGGTGGTGGTGGGGGCGGTGGCGGATACAACCTCACTAGCTGGGGTTTGGTGGCTGCTGACACCCGCCTCCACAAGGGAGTCATCCTCAGAGCTGCTGTGGCCCTCAGCTTGGGTGGATGTTGCTGACGACTCCTCGGTGTAGCTCCACTCGCCCTCCGTTCCACTGGGTCCCCCCGACTCCTCTCCTTCTGTCCCTGTCAGGATCTATGGCTCCTCCTGGTCTGTGGAGCTGTCCCCTCCTGTGGCCGTGGATGTATCTGGATAGGAATAGGAAGAAAGAGAACAACATCAGTCACCTGCACACACCACAGTGAGTACATCACATCACAGGGCAAGCCCTGGCATCATCAGCTGAACACCGCTCAAAGTGCCAACACTGTTCAGAATAAGCCAATTATCATTCTCAACATCAACCATGGCACACATATCCCTCCTTGACTTGCACCCATATGTCTGTTGCATGTTGGATGCTAATACCCCAATGTCCCGACATGCACCACCCACACATCAGTTGGACATGCAAGTGAACATGTAGGAGTATGTCACTATACACACCACATCTCTTGCCACTTCAGCACAGGTGTCAGGATGAAGGGATGGGCAGAGACTCATTTCACATGCTAGTGATGCATGCCAGCAACACACACTATGATCTTCTCATGTCCTGATAGTCAATGCCACAATGGGGTGCATGGTGCACACTTGAACACAATGCAGGTTGACTCACAGCAAATTAAATGCCAAGGCACTGGCATGCCTGGAAAGTCAGTCAACACTGTCTCCTGTCACAGGGGCAGGGCATCCAGACAACAACAGTATGCACTGTCTCACAATCATAGCTCAGGGGAAAAGCTAACTCTGCAGCTGACAAGTGCACTTGCCCATCCCCTGCAAACAACATATCCAGGACCCAGAATACCCCACATCATGCAAATCAGACATATGAGTCTCTGCAAACACAACTCCATGTACATGGAGAATGGTGTTACAATAGCCCTTGATGAACTTGCACCGGCCACCCTGTGTTATTCTGCCAGAAGAACTCCCTCGGCCCCCTGGTTCTCTGAATCACTAAGACTGCTTAGGCAGGGATTACGGAGACAGGAACGTCGTTGGCGGTCTAGTGGGGACTTGTGCGAGAGGGACAGACATAAAATTCTTTTGAAGACTTACAAGAAGGAGGTAATCAAAACCAAACAGGAATATTTCACTTCTCTTACCGCCTCCATTTCTTCACCCAAAGACCTCTTCAAAATCGTGGACACGCTCATCTCATTAAAGATGCCAGATCCCGTGGTTAGCTCACAACAGCTATGTAATGATATTGCACAATTTTTTAACATCAAGATTGTGGATATTCATTCTGCATTGGAGCTACAAAAGGCGACTCTATCCACTTCCACAGTTTCTCTTATTACCTTGTTACCTCTATCTGAGGAGGTGTCCCATGGAAGTCTGTCCAGTTTTCCTTCCCTCTCCCTTCTGGATCTTGAAGTTCTCCTGGCCAAGGTTAGGTCGGGGTCCCCCTTAGACCCCTGCCCTCTTAAACTTCTTAAACAGTGCAAGGATTGTCTTCTCCCACCCCTATTGGGTGTGATGAATGGGGCAATGAAGGAAGGGACCTTCCCCTCTCAGTGGAAGAAAGCGGTGGTCAAACCTCTTTTAAAAAAATCCACTCTTGACCCGGGTGTGCTTAAAAACTTTCGCCCCATTTCGTTGCTCCCAGCTCCCGCCAAGATGCTGGAAATTCATCTAAATAAGCATCTTGTCGACTTTTTGGAAACCCATGATAGGTTAGATCATTCGCAGCACGGATTCAGGAGAGAACACAGCACCGAATCTGCCCTTACCATCGTGCTTGACACCATCCGCACCAGGGTTGACAAGGGACTGACCACTCTCCTCATCCTTTTGGATCTCTCGGCTGCGTTCGATACCCTGTCTCCCTCAGTTCTAACATCAAGGCTGAGAGAGATAGGGGTGGAAGGAACGGCACTTAGTTTGCTGGCATCCTTCCTGAATCAGAGGGAACAGAGAGTAAAGCTGGGGGAGTTTTTGTCTCCATCCCTTCCTGTGCATTGTGGGGTCCCTCAGGGGTTGGCATTAAGTCCGACCCTTTTTAACATCTATGTTACCCCACTTGCCAGGCTTATTAGATCTTTTGGGATGGAGGTAATCTCTTATGCCGACGATACACAGATTCTGCTGTCTTTTACCCAACCTGCTATCTTGGCCGCCTCTAATTTTAAAAACTGTATGAAGGCAGTCGCTCAATGGATGGTCTGTAATTCATTGAAGCTCAATGGAGAAAAGACAGAGATTCTGGTGTTCGGGGGAAAGGAGGATTTTTGGTCGGCTGATTGGTGGCCTTCCACTATGGGGGTGTGCCCTTCACCGACTACTCTGGCCAAAAACCTAGGTGTCCTGATCGATCCCCTCCTGAGGATGGATCAACAGGTAAAGAGGACCATCTCCACCTGCTGGGGCCTCATAAACACCCTACGGAGGATCAGGCACTATTTGTCCTTCCAGGCCAGGAAACACATTGTCCTGGCACTGATAGGTTCCAGACTCGATTACTGTAATGCTCTTTACTTAGGCATCAACAATGCACTGGTAACCAGTCTCCAAATGGTGCAGAATGCCGCCGCTAGACTGGTTTTGGACCTGCCCAAACGGGCCTCAGCTCATACGGCAAGAAGGACCCTACACTGGCTTCCAATGGAGGCCAGGATATCCTTCAAGTCCCTGACCCTGATTTATAGAGCCCTGGCTACTAATCGGTCCGGAGGCGTGAGGGATCTGCTGGTCCCCTACACACCCTCTAGAACTCTCCGGTCGTCCAACAAGTTCTTGCTTTTAGTTCCCAGGATACGTAAAGCTAAGTGGGGAGGTAGAGCCTTTTCAACTCTTGCTCCTAGGCTGTGGAACACCCTGCCCTTGGAGATAAAATCTCTTCCCTCGGCGCTGGCTTTTAGGAAGGCTCTTAAGACATGGCTTTTCGCCAAGGCCTACGCTTAGACATGATCTGCCTTACTTTTGAACTGTTTTTTGGTTAGGCGCCTTGATGCCTTCGGGCTAAGTCGCGCGTTTACAAGTTTCCTTTCATTCATTCATTAGTACATCACATTCTGCCGTGCATGTAACCCAGCTGCCTGAAGTACACAGTTGCATACACCATTGTGCGCTGTCAGATGATCACACACCTATATGTCACACAGGTCTTGTCTCTCACAGTCACATCTCAGATGTCCTGCTGACCCTCAAAATCATGGACACCCAGTTGTACGTAACAGGAAGCACCACACCATAATGACACAGAGGCAGACACCTGAAGGCACATGTCACGAAGCACAACCTGTAAGTTGATACACAACAGTGGGATTACAGAGTGTTTCTAAATGCCTTTGAGGAGGCATGACTGCCCAGGTCAACGTGAAACAGTGTTTGGCCCTGGACATTAGTCAGGTGGCTAAGCAAGTGTGACATAATTGATATACCTAGTCCTGTGGCCCCCAAATTGGGGTCCCCTGCTGCATAGGTTTGTTTAAAATACCCCAGCCACATGTGGCGAGTCAGACCAGCAATTGGAACACATATCAACGGTACACACAGATCACACGTCAGATAACAGGCATTGGGCAAACAATTGAACCACCCATGAAACACACAACAGAGTCACGGGAACAGATGCTGTCCGGTAGCTGAAGCATAGCTGACTGCAGGGACACAGTGCCCTAGTGACACAAGCAACAGACTGTAGGGGCCACACCTGTGGAAAAGATGAATAGGGTGCATCACACAATTGAGGGACCTGAGTATTGGAGTACAAAACCTACGTAATGTGGAAGTGTGACCAGGCCAAAAGACTGCAATTAGCATGTCAGACATAGTACACAGATTAGCTATGGACTTACCCACTTCTTGCTGCTGTCTGACCTTCAGCTGCCTAGCCAGGTCCGGGAAGACCACCGCCAGGATCGGAGATGTGGGGGGTCAGGGTCCAGTGTCCGCCCCTCCTGCATGGAGGTGACAGGTTCAGCTGGACTCTAGCTATCCTCCGGGTCCAGCCCCGAAGGTCCTGCCACCTCTTCTGGCAGTTGCGGATCCGGCGCTTGTAGAACCCCACCAAGCAAACTGCCCGGGCGATGGTCAGCCATATCTCCTGCTTCTGGTGGGCATCAACCTGTGAGGATGACAAAGTTAAAAGTACATTAACTCACATGCCCCATATTTGTGCTGCACACATTTGGATATACATGTCATCATCACAGAGGGAAATGAGTTACACAGGTAGTGCAACTATGGGGAAGGACAAATCACCTGCATGTCTGACATGTTAACAATGCCTGGGAGTTTAGGCTTGCACTAATGCAATTTAGCAGCAGAACACCTGTTCATTACATGTACCTACACACTTTGGGGGATGAAAGTAGTCAGTGAGAATGCTTGCCACTGGTGTACACACTGCAAGTACTGCTAGTACTGCTAGTCAGACAACATGCACAATTAGGAAGGCAGTGGACTGCACACTCACCTGCTCCCCTGGTTTCCCATACAGCTTGCTGTACTGTGGAAGGAGCCCGTCCAGCAGGGCCTGGTTCTCCTCCTCAGTGAAGGCTGGGGCCCTCTCCAAAGTATGTGCCATAGCAGGAGCCAGAGGATGCAGAGACAGCAGCAGTGGTAGCAGGGATGTGGTCCAGGAGCATGTAGTGCAGGCAAGTGAACTCCCTGGGGGCCAGCCAACCTTATATCTGTGCTGCAGAGGCAGAATCTGTGCCATGTGTCCCAATGGATAGGTCCAACATGGTTGCATTCTATGAATCTGGCCAATCCATGGAAATGTACGACTCGTACACGCCTTCCGCATCGTTCAAATCTTCACCTTCATGAAACACTAGTAATTGCAACATTGTTATAGGTATCAAACTGAATTTCCAGCGTACAACTCATACAAGTTTTGAATCCGCATCCGTCTCCATGACAGTCCAGAGCCAATGGGTGCATCCGGCTCGGTCAACTGACTGTACAACGCGTATTTTGAAAATACACATGCACCCGTCTCCATACGATTCAATGGCCAAGGTGTACGCCTGCCTCGGATGGTGCCTGCCCGATGCGTATGCATGATAGTCACCCGCGTCGGACCTCATTGCAGTCAATGGCAAAGCGTACGCACGGCTCGGTCATGAACCGTGCAATGCGTACGCATTGTCACCCGCATCGGACCTCATTGCAGTCAATGGCAAAGCGTACGCACGGCTCGGTCATGAACCATGCAATGCGTACGCATTGTCAACTGCGTCGGACCTCATTGCAGTCAATGGCAAAGCGTACGCACGGCTCGGTCATGAACCGTGCAATGCGTACGCATTGTCACCTGAGTCGGACCTCATTGGTGTGACTATTCAACGGATTCAACACAATTACTTGCCAGGGACACCTGTGCACACCTACCACACTACAGCAATGGCCACACAGTGTCCCATGACATGTAAGGCTGCATTCCCTGGGTGTTGGGGGGGCCACATTTGGTTTGTTGGGTGGCACTTTTGTTCAGCCACTCCCAGGCTGTGCACGTGTACATGGGGGCAGAATCCTTTGTGTGTCATGCACATTACCACTGTGATGTGCAAATGTACAGTAATGGGCATGAGTCACGGACACAGTTTCATGTTGGATATGTTTAGGACATGTCACATACACCCTGAGTCCTGGGGGTGATGGCATATACGTCACAGTGAGACCTGTAGCCACAATTCTGATGTGCACCCACAGTCTGTGTGCATGTTGTGTCTCAGATGTGTCTGATCAAATGTGCCCAATGGGAGACAGTCTCCACATCCATGTGGTATTTGCATCAACCTGAAGGTGTGTGTGTGTCTAAGAGACGTACATGTAGGGCCTGCAGGGACAACAGTGGCCACTACCTGTGGGACTCACGCTTGCCTTGTGGTGTGTACGTGATACACCATGTCCATGCCAGTGTAGATGTGGCAATACAGGGACCCTGGGTTTCTGCATGGAAAAGATCTGTGATGCCTGGGAGACATCAGGCCTCACTTGTCATTGTGGTGTGTGTTTGTAACGTCACAGCAGTACATAGGTCGGGTGACACCGCCAGATGATTGGCCATTGCACTACATGGGACTCATGTGAACATGTGGAATTGAGATGTGAGGTGATGGTCATGTAGGTGACATATGAGTCCATGCCCAACACCACACACCTCAGTACATTGTGTAATGTCATGATCTATCATGTGATATTGAGCCTGGTGATGGCCACATGGGTGGATGAACTGACAATCTTCCTTTGTTCATCTCTGTTCTGCTTGGCACCAGCTGTGCATCTACCGTTCCCAGACCTTGCAACCATACAGGAACGTGACTACATCCGACGGTACCGCTTCACCAGGTCACTGATTGCGGAGTTGGCGGAGCAGTTGGTGCCACATCTGCTACCTGGCCGGACATACCCTACAGCACTGACCCCAGAGGTGAAGGTGATGGCAGCCCTGCACTTCTTTGCTACTGGTACCTTCCAGTACACTGTGGCTACAGCAGGTGGTATGTCGCAAACTATGTTTAGTCATGTGCTACGCGATGTCTTGGAGGGGATGATGCATTTCCTTGACCTGTACATCAAGTTCCCTAGCCCAGTTGAACTCCCTGAAATAAAGGATGCCTTTTATACACTGGGGAGGATGGCGAACATCATCGGATCTATTGATGCGACACATGTGGCCCTGATACCACCACAGGCACATGAGCAGGCATACCAGAATAGGAAACATTTCCACTCGATCAATGCTCTGGTGGTATGTCTTGCAGACATGTGTATCACACATGTGTGTGCACGGTCCCTGATTCTGCGCACGATGCCTACAAAATGAGGAGTAGTCGCATTGCAACGCTGATGTCACAGATGCCAGCTCAGCATGCCTGGCTTGTCGGTGTGTACTGACTGTTTATCATTGTGTGTGTTTATCAATGTTGTATTCCGCACTCCTACAAAACTCAGCTACTTGTTAATTTTTGTGTGTGTGGGTGACTCCGGATACCCCAACATGCCATGGTTGCTGACACCCCACAGGAACCCTGTGACACTAGCCGAGATGCACTACAATGAGGCGCATGGTTGGAGCAGGAGGGTGATTGAGCGGACATTCGGCCTCCTGAAAAGCCGCTTTCGCTGCCTGGACAAGACCAGAGGGGCCCTCCCATATGAACCTGCAAAGGTGTGCAAAATAATCCTTGTATGCTGCATGCTACATGTTAGAAATGAGGGGACTCTGGTTGGCGCAGGCAAGTGCCAGCGACAAGCAGGGACCCTTTACTTCTAGTCAGGGCGAAGGATGACTCCTCAGAATAACCCCTGCTCACCCTCTAGGTGCGTGGCGCGAGCAGTCAAGGCTAAACCTCAGGCATACACGGTTAAGCAATTGCAATTATACACACAGTAAACCCCTTGCATACACCACAAAGAGACACCAATCAGGTTGTATACAAAAATAAGGCTTTTATATAGATTCAGCAGCTTTAGTACAAGGCCCAGTAACGATGAAGCAGTGGGGCCACGATTTCTATGAATACGGAAAGTTCTCTTTATACGGAAAGTTCTTAGGCGGGTAACAAGGTGAAGTGCAGGCCTCCGCGCACTTTGCGCTGAAGCGGCAACCGGGAGGCACCATCAGATGACAGGGAAAACAGAACATTACGGACCCTGGATCTGATGCGAGCTCGCAGTCGAGTTCGTAAGGACAGTACCTTGTTTCTTTTCGTGAAGGCGGGTGCGGGACTTCAGCAGCTCTCTTTAGGAGGGCGAGGCGGTGTCCGAGGCTCCCACACTTCACGAGGGGGGTCTGGTCCTTCAGGCTCACGGCAAGAGCGGGGTGTTACAGGTGGCAAGTGAACAAAGCGGGGCACCGGGCACGCTGTCTACGTCCGGGCCGTCCGAGGCTTGGAGATGCTCACAATGCCGATTCCGGCGGGAGGGGTGAAGGTGCGCAGCGAGCCTCCGACGAGCGAGGTGATGGGGGCAGCCCAGCACGGCGTCGGGGGAGCGGCTCAGATTGAGCAAGGCTCTTCCCAAGGCAGGAGCGGCTAAGCGGTCCGGTCACGGCTCAAGGAGGGGCTGGGGGGCACGAGAGTCACGACTCTGGCGAGGGAAGGAACACCACAGTCCAGCGGCGGGCGAGTGAAGGTCCGGTTGAGCCCAATGGTCCTGGGGCTCGGTTCAGGGGGCAAGCTCACTACCAAGCCCTTGGAGATCGTTTTGAAAAGCACAGGTTTCTTGAAAGTAAAAATAAAGCAAAGTCTCTAGCAAAAGGTTCCTCTTCTCTCCTTTGGCAGCAAGGTCACCACTGCAGGCCAGTCCCCCAGGATAGGGACAGTCTTCCTCCTTGCAGCTTACCTGGTGCCTCCTCCTCAGGCAGAGATTCTTCTTGGGTCAAAAGCGGATCTGATTTCTTAGGAGCAGGGCTCCTACATTTATACTACATTTCTTTTGTTCTCCCAGGCTAGGGGGGCCCTTGCCTAGTTCAGTTCTGGAGCACTTTGTTGACGCGATGCAGGCTTCTTCTTTCAGAGTGCAGGGCAGAGTGATCAGACGATCCACAGGGGGCGGAGCCGGCATTGTGGTGGCAGAGCACAGTCCTATTCAGAGTCCAGATGTACTCCTCCCACCCATCTACCTGTCAATCTTTCTATTCACCACCAGGCTACCTAGCCCTGCCCATCTGGGTTCCCCCAGCCCTGTCACTCACGCAAGCCAGACAGCAGATACACATCATGCAGAGGCGGGCTGAAATGGTTAGGCAAGCAAAGGCCAACTTTCTAAAAGCGGTATTTGCAAACGCAGAATATTAAAATAAACCTTACGAAAAGATGTACCTTATTATTCCGAGTTCAGGCATACTAAACTCGATCTTGTACCATGTTCCCTGGGTCGGTTAGGATCATAGGATGTACCAATCTTAACCGCCCATTCTGGCCTATGAGAACAGGGTAGCCTTACAATAGTGAACAACGAAAAATGACGGTAATTCACTATTAGGACATGCCACGGGCATCAGGGCTTGACCTACCTTATGCTACAATGCACCCTGCCCATGGGCCTACACTAGGGGTGACTAACATGAACTTAAGGGAAAGTTTTAGGGACTGGCAAGTGTGTGCACTTGCCAGTTAGCATGTCAGTACCAGACTGCATGCAGGTTCTGCAATGGCAGACCCTAGACACATTTTACCAGGCCGCTTCTGTGGGTGGCACAACCAGTGCTGCAAGCCCACCAGCGGCATTTGGATTTACACGCCCTGGCACTCCTGGTGCACTTTACTGGGGTCTGACAGTAAACCAAATAAGCCAATCATGGAATCCAACCAACATATACATTTTACATAGGGAGCACTTGCACTGTGGCACTGGTTGGCAGTTGCACAGTGTGCTGAGTGGCCAACACCATAAAAACACATGAGGCTCAGCGACAAAAAGTGGAAGGGAGACTGACGCCAAGGTGCCAGGTCTAACACTACACAACATGGCAATGCGGAAGAAGGTGCCTCTCATCCAGGATGATGATGTCGATGACCAACCTCCGGCACCTGTGGAGGATCCCGACCTGGGCCAAAATGCCAGTGATGATGAGGATGAGGGTGACGTCCACTCACAGCTCATCAACAACTTCTTCACCTGAATGTGAGTTTCCAGGGTTGTTATGTCAATGTATGGAGTTAGCCTGGAATGTGTTGTGACTGCTCTGTTGCTGTGTGAGTGTGTCTGTGTGCCACTTGACTGGATGCGTGCAGTGATGTGTCCATTCAGGTGGTGTGTACTCCACAATAGGGTAGTACTGCTAACTTGTTTTTGTGTAGGTTTCTTGTGACATGTTTTGTGCATTTGTATTGCATTTCTCTCCTGTTCTGCTGTGCTTTTGACTGTGTCTTGTGTCTGTCCTTCACAGGGTAATTTACCTGTTGTTTGGTCAACACTGACCCCCAACACCCAGAATCCGACACCAGTGTGGGAGTAGTCAATTGACATCAAGTGATGTGCCGCACACCCCTGGACTACAATTCTCAGACACTCTGTGACCGTGTGTCCACCGCAACGTACAATTGCCTTGCAACTATTTTTGAATAAACATGTTGCTGATGTGTAATTAACCTGTGCTATGCTTTGTTAGGTGTGTTGTCTGTCTTCCCACATCTGACTGACATTTGCTTACCTAACCTGTGGACTTGTTACCACTGACTGTGGATAGGTGTTGTGGTTGTGCACACCTATGTGTTTCAGGTCAACATCATTGTGTGTGATGAGTAACATGGCCATGGTGAGTATTTGTTGTGTTGCCATAGTGGTGTGTCTCCCTCACATGTGTCACATCACCATGACTCACCTAACGTTGGTCACACTGTTGCAGTATTTGGCATGCACTGTGTTGTGTAGCAGAACGACATCTCGTTGACACATGACAATTTGGAATCACAACAGAGGCAGGTATGGTGTACTGGTGAGTTTATTTTCGAACATGTGTGAGGAAAGTGCACAGGATGGTGGGTGCTGTACATTGGTTTTGGAATCCAAAGTTCACATTTGAGTTGGAAGTGCTAGTAGATGAAATGTCCAGAGTAAAGTCCACAGTCATCTGCTACATTGGCCCAACATGAACCCTCCATGTCATGTGGGCGAGTTGTGTGCGATTGAACAAGGTGAACGCGCTGTGCACAAATAACATTGTTCAGAACAGGTTTAGAGGCCCTGGGGGATGTGCTGGGACATCTGCCTCTCACATGTCCTTCTTCGGACGACCCCTCTTCTTCCTGGGGGGGACCTCAGGTGCAGGCCTCTGCGGTGCAGGGGACTCTCTGCCAGAGTCCTCCTCCCTCCCTGAGGCGCTGGCAGATGGTGTTGCAACAGATGTTGTGGCCACACAGGGAGGTGTGGACAGGTTTGTGTTGATCTGGCGGAGGTATTGGAGTATGTCCAGATGCACCGCAGTAAGGGCATCCCACTTTGCTTCCATGGTGGGCAGCCCGCTCCTGTTGCATGTCCTTGAGGATCCCCACTACCTGACCAAATCCTCCGGTGCTATCCTGGTACGCATCTACGATGCGTGCCAGTTGGGGGTCATCATGCAGTCCAGACCCTTCTGCAAGGTGCACATTCTGCCTCCCACTCCACCCAATACCCCTATCCACACGGGCAGGACCAGCGGTGGGATGCACAGGTGACACTGGGACCCCTTGGGTGGTGTTGCTGGTGGTGTTTTCTGTAGCTTCCGGGGAGTCCTGTGTCCCTGTGCTGTGGGTGTTCAGTGGCCTTGGTCTGTCCGTGTTGGCGGGGGTACCCTGTCGGTTTCCAGATGCTGGAGGCGTGGGTACAGGAAATGCAGATGTTGATGCTGCTGGTGCTGCATGATGTCTCACACTGGAGGGGCCAGGTTGGTCGTCGTCATCCGAAGAGGACAGAGACAGAGTCAAACCAGAGAGCTCAGTGTCCACCAGAGTCTGGGCCTGGGAATCCTCTTCATTTGGTGCTGGGTCCCCAGCACCACCTGTGTTTGGAAGAGACACACAATGTGAGTTATGTTTCTGCATGCATCAATGGTTCACAAACATGACATTTTCTACTGTACGAACAGATGCTTGCCTGTACACTGCTTTTATCCAGCTTGTCACAGACAAAGTTTGATATTGTTGTTGCCCATTTCCCAGCAGGGCCTTGTGCTCCCCACAACAGAGCCCAGTGTCAGACATCTTGTCAGTCCCTTCCCACTCCCTGTGAGGCGAGCATGGTTCAGTGGATGCTTGCTGGGACATGTGGGCTGGTGTAGATTGTCTGTGACTGCCACTCCCATCATACTCTTGGCTACACCCCCCCTTCCCAGCATGCCCATTCTTCCTCCTTCTTGACTCTGCTTCCCTGTGAGGGGGTGTGACAGCAATGGCAAGATAACTGACTGTGAAATCCTGGTGTTTGTTTGGCTACAAGTCCAAAGAGAGTCCCTGTGCTTCACACAGCTGCACCAAGTACGGGGTATCTTTTGATGATATTTTACAGAGGTGTGGGTCAATGCATTCTACCCGGTAAGTTGTGTGGAGTTTGTCTTGAGGGGGGGTGTTTCCACATGCTGGTAAGTATGGTCAGAGTTGTCAGTCCTCCTTCCCACCTGCCCAGACATCCCACCATGAAACGTGCTTCCATTGGAGGGCATGCAAGTTGTCTTTCAGGATGTCAGTCAGTGGTGTCCTGCTTCTGATTTGAGCACATGCCCTACCAGGGCCTTGTGCTCCCGACAACAGGACCCAGTGTCAGCTATCTTGTCAGTCATATTCCACTCCCTGTGATGTGGGCATGTTTCAGAGAGGTCTTGATGGGCCAATTTTGAGGGGGAGCATTATCTGTGACTACAAGCCCCATCATGCTTTTGGATACACTCAATTCACCTGCATCCCCACTATTCGTTCCTGCCAGTCAGCTGCACTGTGAGGTAGTGTGTTTGTGGTGGCAAACTGTCTGGCAGTGTCTATTTAGCTTTGTGCCACTGGCTTGCTCTATTTGTTTGTAGGTTGGTGCATGTCATAACACAGTTCCAAGTCACTATGAGATGGCAGGTTTTGTGTTTGTCTGACTGGCATACACATCTTGGGATGATTATCTATTGGTTACTGTGGCTTTGCTTGTGGTGCATGGTTTCACTGTCCCCTTGCCACACAATCTTGTGTATGTTGTTTGTGTACTCACCAGGCTCTGGTATGTGTGTTAGACCATGGATGCTTTCTGGTGGTAGGATGTCCCGCACCTTCTCCTCCCAGGTCCTGAAGTAGATTGGTTTGGCAGGAGGGCCACCGTCGGTGCACTGAGGGCGTGATCTTTTTCAATGAGTTTCTTGACCCTCCTGCACACGTCATACCACCTGTTCTGGATATCGTCCTTTGTGCGCCTTGCTGGTGCTTGAGCGTTCACCTTGTCCACAATCCTCGCCCACATCTTGGTTTTCTGTGACATGGGTGTCCTTTTGACCAATGTACCAAACAAATGTGGCTCTACTCTAGTGATCTTGTCTACCAGCACTTCTAACTCACTATCTGTGAACTTTGGATTCTTCATTGGGGACATGGTGATGGTTGGTGGTGGTGAGGGATGTGTGTGTGAGGGTGCAAGTGAGGGTGGGTTGGTGTTGGTTTTGCTGGCCGTATGTGTGTGTGATTTTGGATGAGGTGCTGATGGTGTTGTGAGTTGTGTGATGGGTGAATTGTGAGTGTGTCTGTGGTTGCTGTGTAATGGTGTTTGCTGCTGGCTGTGTCTCCTGTTTGCAAGGGATCATGGTAGTGATTGTAGTCCTTTATATATTTGTAGTTGTGGGTGTGTCTTTGTCCCAGGTTTTTTTTATTTGATATTTATTGGTTTTGTCATTGCTTGTTTGGTCCTTTTTTGTCTTTTTTCCTTTGGGTTTTGTAGGCATGAAGGAGATGTTCATATGACGGACATGGACGATGATGTCTCGTGCGGGCTTCTCCGCCTCGTTCACGCTGCCTATCTTCTGTGTTTCATACGTGTCGGTCACGGAGATCTCTATTACTTGTGGGCCCGGTTTTCTGTGCGTGTCGGTCGTGCGGCTTGGTCTCCATGCGAGTCGGTCTGGGTTTACACGCATTGCATCATACTGCGCGGATCGGACATCGTGGGTACGGGTCGGTCGGGTTCAATTCAGGTTCATGTAGGTCAGTGAAAATCGCGTCGGTTTTCTGTTCGGTTCACTATTTTCCCTACGGCTCGGTCGTACGGCTTGTATTCCGTACTTGTCGGTTGTAATTCACACGCGTAGCATCGTACTGCACGGGTCGTACGGCGCTGGTCCGTGTAGGTCGGTATCCGGTCTGGGTCCGTGTTGGTCGGTATGATTTGCGACCGGAATCGGAATCGGCCCCTTTGTGTCTTTACAAGTGCAAACAGCACAAATTTGCAATCAGTGGGACACTATTTTAGCTGTCTAATTCACTAATGCGGCCGCTTTTATTATTATATATTTTTTTTTAGGATGCCCTTTATCCGACCCTGTTTGACATAAAGGGCCTAATTACGATCTGCCTGACACCATTTTGGTCCTGGGACCGACCGACGTATGATTTGCCTAATTAGGATGCAACCAAACACTATTCGGTCGCAATCCTACATTTCCCTATGGGGGCATGTATTACGGCCATAAACCGGCTGTAATACATGCTCCCATAGAGAAATGGGAGGTGTTGTTGATCTCTGCACCCCATGGCAGGCACCTCAAGGCTCCTGCCACAGGGTGCAGGGATCAACAGGGGCCCTCAACTGGAGGCCAGACACACAAGGGGGCCCTGCTGGGGGCCCTCAAACACGCTTTCCGTAATGGTTTCCATGTCAGACAGACTGGCAGGGAAAGCATGCCGGTAACCATGCATCGTAATCCCAAAGGTGGAATGGCCTGCTAAAATCTGGGCCTGCACAGTTCCTCATCATTTTGTGGGGTATAACTGTTTGCAGTAATATTAGGTACCCCCACTGACAGGCATCAGCACCTATTCTTATTTTGCAATGCCATACAATTTCTCAATACCCCATCCCTGTGCTGCATATGTGCTGTTTACTCATTGGAGAAGTAACCTTTTCTTGGGGGCAGATTTAGGGCTTCCCAGGGCCCACCAGACCCTTGAGCCCGGTCACAGGTCTTCACTCATACCCCTGTCTAGGTCAGGCAGTCCTAGCTCGTCTGTATCTCCGGTTACTTTCAGTGTGTTAAGTCTAACCCTGCTCCTCTTCCCTGACCACATCACAGAGGCTAAAAGCTGGTTTAAATCCTTCAATAATTCCCTTGGTAAAGTGCATGTTCATTTGCATGGTATGCCCATGCATTGTGGTACAAATATCATCTTTTCTAATGATGCAGCAGATCACTGAAGGGACCCATCGCGCAAAATTGGGCAAAAAAACAATCTGTAAGCTTGTGTTTCTATTTATTGACCCCCTTTCTGGCACAGCCCTTCATGAGTGGATTTGTGGCTATGGCTCCATACCGCGACTGGTCCTGTCCTGGTGAGCACTGAACATCCGTGCAGGGAATTACCTGACGCAGCCCCTAGATAAGACTGCATTGATGGATGAATGGGGCAATGTATGAATTAAGGTGATGTGGGACTCCTGTGAGTGGTTCAGATTAGAGAAGGGTTGATGCACAAGGGGGAGACTCGTCTATGTTGGAAAGAAAATGAAAGCTTTGCTCAGGTAAGAATATACTTTGGAAAAATTAAATGACAAGAGACGTTTGGCAAAACAGAAACAATTTTGTATCATTACACTTAGCGGCTGGGAGAGCATTAAAGAGTCGTGTCTGAAGACTGTCTCGATGTACACAGGTTTTGGCCGGCATTATATACAGTACTTGTGGTAAAATAAACTGATTACACATTCTTGTAGAGCACATAAATACGGGCCTAGTAATGAACCATTAATTCAATCATCGACTTTGTGGAGACCTAATGTGGGCCACTGTATATGTATCTAGATGTCCGTCATGGGGAGAGTATTATTGCTGCATGTAGTGTGCATGCTGTGTTCTGATTGGCTGAGTGGTCCTAACTACATAAGGCATCTGACTTTGTGGTATTTTGGGAACACGCATGCCTTTTATCAAACGTGTTTTACTGGGAACAATCTCCTCGTTCCTTTTGCGGTGTAGCTGCCTATCAGTGGAATCAATCTGGGTTTCCCCTGTTTGCTCGTCAGTCTTCGGGATAAGTATAACCCCACTTGTGACCTATCAATCGGTAGGCTCGGGTCACATGGCCTGTCTGACAACGTATCTCTGACTCAGGGTTAATGGTGAGATCATCCCTGTGGATTCGACAGCAATGATGCAAGTTTGTTATTCCGTGTACATATAACACGGTGTCATTGAGATATAGTTTTTACCGATATTAACATTATTATGTGTACATTTAGCATGCTGTACATTGCCATCCTATTGCAGTTCCAATCTTGTCACAGTGTGGGATGGGGTCAATGAGACTGCAGTTTGTGACGAGATGTCACTGATTGGCACTTGGCCCTGGGAACATCAGGGCTTAAAAGTGTAGTGTCCAGGTTCGAGGTAATTAGTGACGATCCTCTTCCTCAGGAGCGGGAGGGCCTCAAAGCACTTTTGCCAGGCTTTGTAGGTCAAGCCCACAGGGCTGTGAAATCCTCAGCCTGGCAAGGTGCAGCTCAGGCAGCCAGGAGCCTGCACATTTAGTGCATGTTTAACTCCTTACTGTCTCACCTGAACCAGAAGATTGTCTGTCAGGCTGATGTTTGTTCAGTATGGCTAGGCTGCTACTGGAGATGGATAGCAGCTTACATGATATGAAAGACCTTGTTTGTGGCAAAAGACACAATGTGAGGCCTTTCTTCCCCTGCAGAAAACTGGTGCTTTAGGAATGAAAATGATATGTTTGTACAGTGTCTCTAAAAGGGTAGTAGACATGAAGGAACTCATAGAAACTGTCCCTTCAACAAGGACACATGGCAGGTTTGTTGAGCAGGGACCAGTCCTTCCCCTCCAAAATGGGGTGCAATAGTTACCGTATTTTATAGGGGCCCGATATTTCCAGTTATGGGCAGTTGTTTTACAACTATGTTCTACACAAGAGGCTAGGACATCATTGCAGTCCCAAGTGGTTGTGACTAACAGCGTCCCTTCCACAGTTCTCCTAGCTCAGCACCCTCACATGCAGAGAGGACAGAGAGTGGGGAGTGAGGTGGGTGTGAGAGAAGGGGAGGGGCATACAGCTGCTCTCCACAATAGAGAATATGTGGCTGATGGGCACATGTGAGAGAAGAGGAATAATTCGCAATGATGCCCAGTCCGCTACTTTTGCTCCTGTCCCCCCGGCCTTAATGTTTGGTGAGGGACCCCTAAAGGTTCACTAAAACTGCTGCATCCCTGGTATTAAAAGACATTTGTCATAATGGGACCCCTGAAGAATGGGCAGAACAGTGTTCCAACTGTGCGGCTCTGACTTACAGCCATAAACTGCTTTATATTACTCGGATTGGGCCGTGTGCTGCTTTGGCTCAAACTAGCAGGTTTGAGGGGGCATCCACACTAAATACAATCCTGTTTAACTGGTGTATGCTCATTCACTTTTATTTGAGCAGTTTATTTGAGGTATTACTTTTTTGTAGCACTCCCAGACTTTGGCAGATGGGAGAGTGCTGTACCATAATGGTACAAGCTCAAGCTATCTTGCTGACAATTTGGAATAAAGCTGGGTGAGCGGGAGGATATGTGTAGATGGTCTGCTGTGATATATTATTCTACTTCACAACAGCATGCAGCTAGCTCCCAGAACAGGCTGGCTGTGTGCTCTTTCCTTAGAAAGTAAAAGGGGTGAGGGGGGCACCAATGTTCACCTCTGCTCCAAACTCACAGAGGAGCGAAACTGTGAAACAAACTGGTTCATGATAGTAGGGCTAGACAGACTGTCGCATTCATATATTATTTACAACAGCCTGTTCCTGCAGACTGTTAGCCTGTTTCATTACTTGTAGAACTTTAAGATATTCTCAGATTGTGTATCTTTTGATCTGTAATCTGATGAGCTGTAGTTTATAACTTTACTGGGAGTTGCTGTTGGGGAGCCTTGTGGATTGGACGTTTCTGTTATACGAAGATACTCAATAAAGAAGAACAATCAACTTCATCTGCAGTCATCTTACTTCTTCACACTGGCGACGAGGATGGGATGCTATGGACTTGACAAAGAAGTTTTCTTCATTTGCTCTACGACCTCTTCAAACAGATGAAACGTCCTAACACAGCTGTGGGTTTGGGCTAACCCTAAGGTACTGTTGCTCCCCTGCGCTTCATTTCACATCTAATATCCAATTTTTTGGGGGGTTATAGAGCGCTTACGCTTTCCTGCTTCCTTGCGCTACCCTACCAGCCTGGGATTAAAATAACCTTGCTCGTTGGATTTGTTCTTAAGTGAGGAGTTTTGGAAAGCTTTTATTTGTGAGAGTTACTGCAGTGGTTTTTGGCTTTGTGCATGGATCCAGAAATTGCGGTGGTGGACACTTATTGCATTGAGAGCTGCCGTTACCCGCTGGCGCTCTTCACTTTTGCTACCTTTGCAGCGCGACATCTCTTTCTCCACACGTCTCGAGAGTTCGCTTCTTCACTTGAGACCCAGGAAGAGTTGCACTGCGCTTCGTTATTACGCATGCTTCCTTGACAACAGAAGCGTCCTCTGTCACACAATTGCTGCCATCTCACAGCTGCAGGGTGAACTGCGCGTTTCTTGACAATACTCTTGTCATCCTAACAACACCAGCGCCTAACTGGCCTTGTATTTACTGACATCTTAAGGCTCCATTTCAACTGTGGCAAGCTTCTCCTTGCTACGGTGACAGGCACAGCCTTTGGCCTTCATTGCCTGTCTTCTGACCAACATGGTGATAGGAACACCTGAGTTATTCGTTAACTGGCTGGTACATCTACTCTCAGTGCCACATCTTATTTACGTTACATTATTTTGCCACACCTCATATGTTTATTGGTGATAAACACTTCTCCTCTCTTCCGTGACAGGCACACCTTCCTGCTTTTACCGCTTGTCTTTTGAACAACACAGTGATAAGCACACCTGCTCTACACGGTGACAGGCACACCTACTCCCTAAGATAATACATATGTTACTGTTTCTAGTCTGTTTTCAATTTAACTATGCAGAATGTTCCTCCTCCTCCATTCTTTTTCTCAAACCCTGGTGATCCAAACATTCATTGGTCTAAATGGAATTTTTTTTTTCTTTATTATGCAAGAATCTCCGGTGTTTCTCTTAGTGCTGAAAGGAGTTCTGCATTACTTTTACATTGGTTGGGTTCTGAAGGACAGGAGGTATTGGAACACCTCCCTAAATTTAAGTGATTCAGACGCTGATGGTATTAATGAGTTTGAAATTTGTTTAAAAAAACGTGAAAGTTAGTATGATCTTAGAAAGGTACCATTTTGGAAGACACATACAAAAACCCCAAAAATCTGTAGAGTCATATGTAACTGATCTACAAAAACTGGGTGCCACATGCAAATTTGAAGGGTCACTTGAAGAACGTATTCGTGACCAGTTTATGTTAGGCTGCAATATCGAGAAAATCAAAGATGATTTGTGCAGAAAGATGACCCGAATTTAGATGAAGTTATTTTGATAGCCTAGAGGATTGCACATTCTCTTGCATGTGTTGAGGTTATATGAAAAGAAAATGGCTCTATAAATGAAAAAAATCAGAGTGTAACAAAAACTCCTCTGAAATATTCAGAACAAAAATCCCATTCTTCCTCATCTTTCAACACAAAAATAGGGTTTTACGGAAAATGCTTTTGCTGTGGTATGTTTGGTCATTTAGCCAATATTAAATCTTGTCCTGCTCTCACTTCCAAATGTAATAACTGTGGGAAGCTAGGGAATTTAGCTAAAGCCTGTAGAATACCAAAATTTAGGAAAGGAAAACGAGTGAAAAACGTTTTTTTAGAGGATGAAAGCAATTCTTTTTATGATGACTTACACTGTGGAGAAGTCTTACTTCAAGGTGGGGAAAACAAAAGTAAGAATCCAATTGAAGAAGTAAAAGTAAACGATCGTAAGGTTAGACTGCTTTTTGATTCTGGAGCAAAAATCTGACTTATCCCCTATGTTTTCTTTTATAAAATGCTGGAGTGGAAAGTTAAAGTTTTTAAACCAGATATTAGACCGCTGGCTTATGGAGGTCAACCAATAAAGTTATTCGGGTATTTCTTGGGTAGCATAGACTACAAAGGGAGGCTTACTGCAGGAAAGATTTACATCTCATGCAGAGGTGATAGTATTATTAGTAACCCTGGGCGTAGTTCGCAAAGTAGCTCTACGCGTAGCTACGCAAAGTGCACTTCGCACTACGCGGGCTAGGCGTAGCACTTCACGAACTGTGTAGTACCCTGTTCGCACTGTGCAAGATGCCGTTTTCAATGATTGCACAGTGCAGACAAGCATCTGTCACTGTGCAATCATTGAAAACGGCATCTTGCACAGTGCAAGCTGTAGTTTTCTGCTGCTCGAGTAGATTTTTACTCGAGCAGCAGGTCTCTCAACACGGACTGGTAGTTTCTCATTAAGAGTGGTCGCGAGCACACGCGACCACTCGCAATGAGAAACCTGACCTCCCGCATTGAGAATCTCGCTGGGAGGTTTATTTTCCACACTCGCGATCGCCAAAAGGTCTTGGTGCTGTTCTCAGACAGATAAAGGATAACAAGGAAATAACCATCATATTTCTATCCAGGGCAGTGGTCGGTTCAGAGACACAGTACTCTGTGATCAAAAAAGAAGCTTTGTGTATCTTTTGGGCTGTTAAAAAGTTAAAGAAATTTCTCTGGGGAAGTTATTTTGTTGTGCACACAGACCACAAACCTTTGAAAGATATTTTCTGTAAAATAAAGTCTAGATGCTGTGTCCTGCAGAACTTGTAGGTGGGTCGTTGCCTTACAGGATTATGATTCTATGGTGAATTACATACCTGGCACCGAAAATAAAGTTGCTGACTGTCTCTCACACCTAGTCTCTGTCCAGGACGCCTGTATACCGGCTGAGCCTAAAGAGTCGAGAAAAGATGATAATTAAAATGTTTGTGAGATCATGGAAGGGGTGAGGCAGAATGGAGGGAAACAATGGCAACAGATGTTGTAATTTACGGGGTGTGTAAGATGGTGAATCAAGGGTGGCCAGAGTTAAAGAAACTCAATAAGGATGTTCGCAAATTTTGAAATGTTAGAGATGAACTTTCTATGAGCGGAGGTCTGTTTTGGAGAGGCACCAGACTTATTCCTCCATTATGTATAAGGATGAAAATTATCCAGTTAGCTCATCAGGAGCATCAAGGGGTTACAAAAAATAAAGAGAGAATTTGTTTGCATTTCTGGTGGCCTGGCATTGACATCCTTGTAGAACATGTGATAATGGATGCGTGGATTGCAATGCAAGTGATAAAATATATAAGACAAGACTTCAACCTATGGTTGTGTGTGACACTCCCACTCATTGACAGGAAGTAGCTTTAGATCTTTTGAGCCCTGTGACATGCAAAACTGGTCATTCATTTGTTCTGGTGTTGATGGATATGAACTCAAGGTGGCCAGAAGTAAATGTGACACAAAGTGTTGAGACCAAAGATGTCATCAACTTTTTGGACAATATCTTCTGTCGAGAGGGTCTTCCCGAGTCCCTCTTGATGGACAATGGTGTCCAATTAGTCTCAAAAGAGATGGAGGACTTTTTAAAAAAGAAAGGTATTGTACACAAACATTGCACTCTCTATCATCCTGAAACTAATGGTATGGTGGAGAGGTTCAACATCGTCTTAAAAGAGTCCATTCAGATGGCTAAAGACCAAGGCAAGGACTGGAAGTCTTGTATAGTGGAGCGGGTGATGGTTTACCTTCTTACTACTCACTCCACAATGGGTAAAATCCCCTTTGAACTGTTCAGGGGTCAGAAACCTAATACGTATATGAGAGAAAAGGATTTTGAGGTTGATTATTCTCATCATGATTATCTTGATCAAGCTTCGTGGAAAACTGTTCAAGATCTTAAGTCCGTCAAGAGAAAAGAGAATTTTGATGTTAGGCATGCTGCTTCTCACACAAATGTATCTGTAGGTGATAAAGTGAGAGTGCGCTTTCTTCAAAGATTTGCTTCTGCCAAATTCTCTCAACCTTTTAAAGTAATAAAACTATTTCAAAATGATGTAAAACTTGATGATGGGCGCATATGGAACTTGGGCAGAATTGCTTCTAGGCGTTCTTGCAGTCAGCCTAATCCAGGTGCTCCTAAACTGGGTACTCCTGTGATACACTCTGATGGTGCATCAACCTTGCGCAGGAGCTCTCGCACATGTAAAACTCCTGTAGCATTACGACATTTAGTTTTACACTGAAATGTTATTTTTTTACATTTTATGTTTCACTGCTTAAAACTGAAGGGTAAAGATGTGTGGTATTCATGCATTATTTACAACAGCCTGTTCCGGCAGGCTGTTAACCTGTTTTATTACTTGTAGAACTTTTAGATATTCTAGAATGTGTATCTATTGATCTGTAATCTGATGAGCTGTAGTTTAGAACTTTACTGGGAGTTGCTGTTTGGGAGCCTTGTGGATAGGACGTTTTTGTTAGACGAAGATACTCAATAAAGAATAACAATAAATTTGATCTGCAGTCATCCTACTTCTTCACACAGACCATTTCAAAGGCAACAATAACGTGCATTTCAATGGAAAAGCACTTTAGCATAAGGATTCCATCTCATTAGTGCCAATTAGCTGCATTGACGTTGTCTACTACTCTTTACACCACTCCCCAAAAAGACACAATAATGTATGTTTATAGCTTTGTATGGGGTGGAGGCTGATGTCCTGCAACTGATCCCCCTTCTAGATTTGTAAATGGTGATATTGTAACACATACATGGAGTGTAAAAGGTGGCATTGTAACACGTGCAAATAATGGTATTTTCTTCGACAGTTTTTGCATTTACCTTTATTCCCATGGCTTCCAAGAAGCTGGGGTGGGAAGTTTTGAAGGGCAGTTTCTATTGCTAAAGTGAGTGGTTTCTAGGCAAGGCTTTTACTTCTATTTGTCTGATTACTACTACAGGAATGCCAAAGAACAGCCTTTGCAGGATTTCTCATTTCATTGTCCTATGTTGTGAGTGCGTTTGACTGGAGAGAAACCCAGTGTTACAAGCCCTAAGAAGAATTGCTTTACAGAAATTCACTACAAGTCACTCTGTTCTGTTTGATCTCAACCTGAAAATGGGAAAAGCATCTTGAGTACCAATATTTAAAATACCACATTCCTGTTTTGTGGTTTTCTTCCATCTTTTTATGGGAAAATGAAACTACATTTATTTAACTGTATTTACTCAGTGGCTCATGTTGGTGTGTGAGAATTCTGGGCTTCCCGTTGCGTACAGTGGTATTGTAAACAAGATCATGGACGGAGTGGTCACACTTCTCAAACACTCACCCCCAGTGAAGAGATCTGGGTTAAATCCATCGCTCTTTTGCTCACCATGCCATTTCAGTTTGTACCCAGGTACTGTCTGGACTGTTTGGCTTACACATGAGGGTAAGTGAGGGATGCGGTCAAAGGGGATTTTTATGTCTGCGGGACTTGATCTGTTTTAGTCTATACATACATTGTGGTTCTGGGGAACATCCCACCCTGATCAACCCCTGCACCAGAGCCCTTCCAGGAGTTAAAAATAAAGGGGTTCATTAGCTGCACTTGCACACCCATGTTGGTGTGGGGATTGTTTACTCAATTATTATGTTTTGCAGAGTTAGTTGGGTGGGTGCGGATCACAAATGCTGGGCAGGGGACTGTCTGGTGATACGTTTTAAAAAACCCTCAATTGTGGCACATGTTCTGGCTGCTGTACATTCCTCTATGCTTCCCGACCCGCAGGGCATCACAGCCCTTCCTCTGGGGTTCTTTAACAAACCGGAGAAGGGTCGTTGACCCAGTCGGCCCCTAGGCTGGCAAATGCAGGCCTTTATGGTGGCATCCGACAGCCTATGAGGCAGGCTTTGCCGCTGAACCTTTATAATCGATTTGCCCCCTTGAGTAGCCTTCAGATGTGTGACTCACTGGGAGCTATTGACCTACCCTCATCACCTTCCCGGTGTGCTAATTTATCAGTATTCTCCACCCAGCCGATCATGCCCCCCTCTCCACCCCACAAGCCCGCCATCTCACAGTGGCCACCAACCCTAGCCGAAACTCCAAGGGGCTGAAAGCTACTGTCTTAGAACATTGCAGGTGCTTTCAGTCAAGTTTTCCAACTCACCCTGGGTGGCGTTTGTTAAAACCTTTCAGATCAACTGTTTGCAGGAATCGTGGGAGGTGAAGAATACCCTTTTTATGGAAGGCTACAAGATTTATTTTACACCAGCAGTGCCCTCGGTTGTAGGTAGGGCAAGCAGGGGTTTGATCACATTTGTCGCAGTGGAGTTGAGCGGGCATGTTATTGATTTGTCTTGGGATATGACGATTTTGCATGGGCTACAGTTATCCGTTGTGGGCGCCCCTCCTATCCTACTGATGAAAGTTTATAATGCCAGAGGTGGGCCTGATGGGGTATCCAGCCTACAGAACTTCAGCATGGCCTTGAACTCTCGGGCGGATCATGGGGTGGGCGTGGGATTGGAGTTGATAATGTTAGTGGGAGATTTTAACTGCCACTTATGTGATTGCTCTTTAAGGACTGATGCTATCATGCCACCTGCAATGGCCGCCTAAAATCAGATCAGCCAGGGAAACATACCTTTAATAGAGTTAACCACTCTTCCCTAATTGACTATATTCTGGTGGAAGTATCCTATTGGAACTGCATCATTGATTTTTCTATCATCTCTCGATTTGACAGTGATCATGATGCATTGTTGCTTGAGGTATTAATTCCCGTTTCCCAAGTATCCTCCACCACAGGCCCAATGGTTGATCAGAACCTCCTCCTGGATAATAACAAAAGAAGAATTAGATGGGACTCAGTAAAACGTACCCCTGAAAAAATGTTAGAACTTTATGGGTTGATTCTTCCGGCGCTTCTGGAAACGGAAAGGTTATTCACCCCACTTCCAAATGTTTGGGATCTACAAGCGGTAGAATCTATTTTCTTCCATCTAACCTCGGCTCTCAAAACTTTTTTTAATCCTCCCTCAAGTAAATCTAGGCCAAAATATTCTTCCAACTCTTGGTATACAAAAACATGCAGACAGGCTAAAACTGCTCTCATTCATGCGATTAAAACAAAAAATAAGGCTACTTTAAACTCCTCCAGGAGGACTTATAATGAGACTATTAAAAAGGCAAAAAAAACATGGGAACTTGAAAAATGGGAGGCCCTGAAAATAGCTCTTTCCAACAAGGATATGAGGGGTTTTTGGAAAATTGTCTCTAATACTGATACCAAGGATGAACGATCTCCGATTCTCCCAAACATTGCAGCATCTGTTTGGGAAGCTCATTTTAAGTCACTGTACTCCATTGGAGATGACCTGATACCTGTGGAGGGCCCCCTCCCATCAGTTCAATTTGAATCCCCAGAGGAAATAACAGCTTCAGAAGTAGAGGGTGCCATTAAAACTCTTTCCATGTCTAAAGCACCTGGGCTCGACAAGATCCCGGGAGATCTATATAAAGAAGAACCTTCTATATGGGTACCATATCTATGGACCATATTTAATGCTATTATGAAAGGCATGAGTATTCCAGACACGTGGCTAGGAGCTGAAATATTTCCCATATTTACAAAAGGATCACCATTGCTCCCTGTAAATTATAGGCCAATCAGCCTTATAGATGTTGCCCAAAAGTTGTTTGCAAGAATATTACTCAATCGTCTGCACTTATGGATGGAAAAGATGAATATTTTGAGTGACCTTCAGGCAGGATTCAGGAAAAGGGTGTCAACCGTGGACCAACTTTTAAGGCTGCAATTACTATTTTGGAAGACAGTATCAGTGGAGGGTGGCAGTCTCTATCTGATATTTGTCGACCTGAAATCAGCCTTCGATATGGTTCCGAGAGCTAAACTTTGGGCTGTACTACGTGAGATGGGAGTCCCCTCGGAGCTACTGGTTACGACCATTAGATTGCACTCTGGCAATTATGCACAAGTCAGATATGGGAAGGCAGGCCAATTAACAGCGCGCTTTCCAGTCGACAGAGGTGTCAGGCAGGGATGCGTATTGGCCCCCACACTGTTCTGCCTATCTGTTAATGCACTGGTATCTCATATTAACAAGACGGATAATGGTGACTCCCCTAGACTCAATGGTAGAAAGGTCCCAGTTATGCTTTTTGCAGATGACACATTATTGTTATCTAAATCCCAGATGGGTGTTCAGCGTGTTTTAGATAGCTTTTCTGCATTTTGTATAGATCATGGACTTGAAATAAACATTTCGAAAACCAAGTACATGGTTTTTAATCCAGTTAACACAACTCGACCTAATCCCACACTCAACGGAACAACCCTAGAAAAGGTTTCATTGTTTGAATACCTGGGAATTACACTTTCTGAGTCTTTTTCCTGGGCTCCCCAACTAGATAAAGCAGCTATGCGGCTTGCACAATTATCTGGTGCGATTTTAAGAACCTCTAAATATAAGACATATAAGGCTCCTGGCCCTGCTGCAGAAATTTATAAAGTACAAGTGAGGAACGCAGCTCTATATGGGGCAGAACTGTGGGGCCATTCCCAGATGAAACGTCTTTCTTTAATTGAGAATAGGTTTATTAGGCTCTTATTGGGATTGCCGCAAAGTACCCCTCTAATTCCATTACGTCTTGATTTGGCAATTCGACCAATAGACGAAGAAGCAGGTTTACGTCCCTTAACGTACTGGCGAAGAGTGTGGGTCACAGAGGAGCTAAGACCTTACTGTCGTGACCTTAGCTCAATTTTAGCACTATGCATTTTTAAGAAGTTTCCTTGGCTTGTCTATATCGAGGAAATGTGCTTTAAGATTGGTTTGCCTGAACTCTGGACTAATCCCGAGGCATTTTCCTTGATGCTCCCTCGTGTAAAACTGGTACAGGCATATAGACAGTACAGGCTAAACGTACTTCAAGGAACTAAAACCCTCAGCAGTCTTTCAAAACAATTTTTGTCAATTAAAGACCAGTATACCTTTGAGCCATTCCTGAACGAACTGTGCCCACCTTTGGCGAGGAAATTATATATTCAGTTTAGGTTGGGCACTTTACCACTCAGGGATTTTACTAAGAACTGGACAAAACATACTGAAATAATTTGCCCAGCGTGCGGAAGGTCGACTGAGTCACTAATTCATGTATTGTTTCTTTGTGTCGCATATAGAGCCCCTAGGAAATACTGGCTTATTCCTTTATGTAAAAGTTTTGGATTTAAAAGATGTACTGAAGCCTATCGTATTTTAGCAAGTGACACAAGAACTGCTGTAGTCTTCGCTGTCTCATGTTTTTTACATGCAATGTGGATTAAGCGTCTTAGTTTTAAATAATGTTTTGCTGCTATATATATTCTCCCCTGCTCTATTTTAAATTAATTGATTTTTAATGTTTTTTATCAGCTGTTTAAATGTATTTCTATGCGACTTTTATGATCTTTTGATCGAAATAAAGTTTACAAATGGCAAAAAATGGCTATCATATGGACTTCATTTTTCTCCTTCCAAGAAAGGTGTGGTGCTTCGTGCGTTTTTAGAATCCCATAATTTGTGTGTTTGCCATTGACAAGTTGGGTAACTCTCCTAGGGGCATATTATCAAGGACGGCGTTAACATTATCACCGCTTTAGCGGCAGAAAACTGACGCTAAAGCGGTGATAAAGGGCTTGATAATATGCACTTGAGAATTCCAATAGAAGCCCATGTTGACACCAGAACATGGGCTTCTATTGGAATTCTTTGTGGCATATTATCAAGCCCACTATCGCCGCTTTAGCGTCAATTTTTAGCCGCTAAAGCAGCGATAATTTTAGAGCCTTTTCTTGACAATATGCCCCTCAATCACATCACTGTACCAACATTTAAGGGGTGGTGCGCATCTCCAGAATTTTTTTTTCTGCATCCCTATTCCTGTGCTCTGCCAACTTTAACATCAGTCACAGTGCATTTACCTTTCACAATCTCTTGACTTTAGAACTTGAGGGTTTCATAGCCCCCATCTTATCGGGTGGAGGCTCCTAGTGGGCTCTCCCTTGTTGACCAAGGCAGGCAACTAAAATGGTCCTAGGTAGACCCGGAGCAGCTTATAGCATCCCTCTTAACTAATGTGGCTCAAGAGATATCCATCTGTCTGGACACAGATACCCCCGAAAAAGATGTCCTGAAAGTATTTGAGGGTTACACTGGCAAAGTAAAAAAAAATACTGTTTATATCCTCAACCCTCTTTGGAAAGCAAAACCCAAAATGGTTTGATAGGGTTGCTCCAAGTGACTCCTGCAGTTGAAAGTGGCCTTAAAGCAGGTCCCTAGAGACTCGAGCCTTGTGGCAGCCCATATGGGGGCCTATAACTAGAAATTACCCAACTGTAAACACACCTTATAGGATATAGCATGGAAGGAGCAAACCCAGACTAGTGAGACATGTGATAGCTCTCTTTTATGGAAGGTAGTGAATAGGCCATGTTTTGCAGAAGGGACAGGCGCTGCTATATGTAATCATATATCAGAGCAACAATGTGTAGATCATTTTGCAGGTGTCTACAATGTTGGAGAGGTGACAGTGGGTGAGGCGGCATTAGCTAGAGTTCCCCGGCTGGCTCCCATGGTTTTTATCCTGGAGTAAGTAACCAAGGATATAAACTTGCTAATTAGGAATAAAGCCCTGGACCCTGATGGGATCCTCCCAGACCTGTGGAGGATGGATGATGATCAGTGTTGCCCCCTTTTGATTCAGGTCTTGAACGCAGCAGCACGTTGCGGGGTCCCGCTCTCGTGATAAATGGTGGGGATCGAGTCTATGCTCAAGAAAGGTGATAAACATAACCTTCAATGCTACCTTCCCATCTCTCTGATTGATGTGGTAGCGAAGGTCCCTGGGAGGGTCATACTTAACAGGCTGATGGCTGGGAGGTCCATATCTGACCAAAGCTTGAAACTCTAGTATACCTTATTCCAGCCCAAATCCCCACATCCGGCATTTGAGGACCTCAACTCTGCATTCAACAGAGGAAATTGTGCTAAATTGTGGGCCCTGCTGCTTGAGTTAGGGGTGCATGCTCACATAGTGGCTTTGCTGGCGGATCTGCACTCTGACACCTCGGTCTCAATGCACATTTTGCACGCGGCTGTTTGCACGCAGCCATTTTCAACTAGCAGGGGGGTGCAGCAGGGGTGCATCTTTGTTCAATTCTTCTTTACCTTATATGTAAATGAGCTCAACCAAGCCCAAGCCGTTCTCTCAGCTCAGGCTGATTGCCCTAGGTTAGGCTCAAGGTCGCTTTTTGGTAATGTCGACAATGCGGTCCTGATGTACCGCACGGCCCGAGGGCTGCAGCTCCTCCTGGACAAATTTGTCCCTTTCATTGGCAGTCTGGATTTGGCTGGAAACTTCACCAAATCCTATGTCATGGTGGTGGGCCCACGCTCTACTAGTTCCAATTCCTTCAAGGTGGGCCACCATACCCTAGGCAAAGTTTCAGCCTTTCCCTATTTAAGGGTGCTATTTGATGTTAAGAACAACTGGCAGCTTCTATTAAAGGGGACAATGCAGTCCTGATGTACCGCACGTCTCGAGGGCTGCAGCTTCTCCTGGACAAATTTGTCACTTTCATGGGCAGTCTGGATTTGGCTGGTATCTTCACCAAATCCTATGTCATGGTGGTGGGCCCACGATCTACTAGTTCCAAGACCTTCAAGGTGGGACACCCTACCCTAGGCAAAGTCTCAGCCTTTCCCTATTTAAGGATGCTATTTGATGTTAAGAACAACTGGCAGCCTATATTGAAGGGGAAGAGACCTGAGCCTTTGAAAACTACTGAGGCTGTTGTTAGCTTTGCCCGTAAGTTGGGTAACTGGTCCCCCAAGTCCTGATTAATATTTTTAATGCTAAGTGCATGTCCCAGACCTGGTATGTTAGAGAGATTTGGGGGTACGTGAAGACTAATGTGATTTAAGTGACTGAAAATACGTTTTTACGGCGATTTGTCTAGGTTCCGCGATACATCCCTGCTTTTTCAGTCCATACTGAACTTAGACTCAGGTTCCTTGCCAACACAGTCGCTCTCCCCTCCCCCCACCCTGCCACTCTGCTGGATAAAAGTCTGGACCAGGGAGGACCTTAAGCTTAATAGAATGATGCTTTCAGGTTGTTTGTCCCTGGATGGTGCATGCAGAATCCCTTGGTTTGCACATACTAAGGCAGCATTTGCTGCTTTTGGGAAAGCGGATGCTTACCTGAACCCTCACTTCCTGGTGTCCTGGGAGTTATTATGCATAAAAAAGTTGTATTTTGATTAAACAACTTTAATGAGAGAAGGGTAAATCATAATAACATTAGCCAACACATGACTGGCATATTTAATTACTTATAGGTCCCTCATAAAGTAATATACCATTTAAAAGCATTTAAATATCTATAAGCTCGCACCGTGCGCGCACCGTGCGAGCACCATAACGTGCGCGAACGTAATTCTGATTGGTGGTTACATGTTAGTCAACGTTCAAATCGGTCGAAATCAGGAAGTGTCGGCCGCCATTTTGTTTGTTTTCAGTGCGAGAGTGAAAAAGGAAGGTGGCGAACGTGAAAAGGGGGCAGGGTAGAGAGTTCCTGACCCCCTAGCCTTTGTCAGGGGGTCCCTGAAGGACCCCGAAGGCACAACATTTTTTAAATTTATTTTTTTTTTAAATCGCGGGGGTGCGCGCACCGTGTGCGCACGGTGAAAACCCCCTAAAAAAAACAAATTTAATACGTAGTTTATTGTAAAATAAATATATAAAAAAAAGAATAATACATAAATAAATTAGCATTTAAAAAACCGTACAAATTCACTGAAAAAACCATAGGTTTCACACACGTTATCGTTAGGAATTAGCATTTAAAAAACCTTGCAAATTCAGTTAAAAAACCATAGGTTTCGCACATGTTATAGTTAGCTGGACATTTCACTCGTAAAAAACCATTGAAATCCCCCCGTTATAGTTAGTTCAGATAGCTATAACTCGCGCGACCGCCACTCTATCACAAGGATGATGTCATCAGTGATGTCAAGAGTGATGCCACTGACCATGTCATGAGTGATGTAATATGTGACGTCATGAGCAGTGGATTGCGGGCGCGCGAGTTATAGTTATCTGAACTAACTATAACGGGGGAATTTCAATGGTTTTTTACGAGTGAAATGTCCAGCTAACTATAACATGTGTGAAACCTATGGTTTTTTAAGTGAATATATATACATATATATATATATATATATATATATATATACATATATATATATATATATATATATATATATATATTACCTACTGGCGGTCGCCAGTAGGTAGTTATAGTTAGGACCCTCTTACCATAGGAAATCCGCAACATTCTATTTTGAATAACTTTGGCGCCGGTCGACGAATCCTCGCAAATTTTCAAAATAGGTCCGCTTCTACCCTGAAAGTCTCGGGGGGATTCGTCAAGCAGGGGCTGAGATAAAAGGGGGGTCCCAAAACGCGTTTTTCCCATGCATTTTTCCATAGGACCTTTAGACACAGCTACAGCCCGAACGGCTGAACAGAGTTACATGAAATTTGGCAGAGAGGTAGTCCTCAGGTCAAGGAAGTGCCTTTTGTAGGTTTGGTGTAAATCTGTTCAGTAGATTCTGATAAAATAGCCTTTAAATCAATATATATATCTGAGCCAGCTTACGGTGCGCTTACGGTGCGCTTACCGTACGCGTACGGTGACGTGCGCGAGCGCGATTCTGATTGGCTGATAGAACTTAGTAAACATTCGAATCGGTCGAAACCAGGAAGCGGCGGCCGCCATTTCGTGTGTTTCAGTCAGAAAAAAAAGGGATATAACTTGAAAAGGGGGCAAGGAAGAGAGTTACAGACCCCCTAACATTTGAAAGGGGGTCAAAGAAGGACAGAAAAGTACGAAAAAAACATTTATTAATTTTTAAAAAAATCGCGGGGTACGCGTACGGTAAGCTAACCGTACGCGTACGGTAGAAAAAAAAATAAAAAATGAAATGAAATGCAGATTTAAGTGTTTAGATATTAGGGGGCTCTAAAAAGAGCCGTTGTGTTTATGAAGTGATTTTTTAGTGGTACCTACAAGTAAGTACCGATGCAGAGTCTAAGGTTCAAGAGGAAGACTCTGTTCCCTTCATCATTGAAGTGCACACCATCTCCTCTATAAATGTCTTGCATGTCGTAACGCTAGTTGTTGTGGTAAATGGAACCCATACCATAGTCATGGAGGAAAGCAGAAACAGATTTGTTGACGTGCTTTCTTGCTTTGTCAATCTGTGGACAGAAATGATTGGACCAGTTCCATTTTTGCCTTTGGCACATGTTAGAAAACACAAAGGCAGTTTTAGGGAAAAGTGAAAACAGTTGTGCAAAGGTCTCCTTCATAAGCATTTCCAGACCTACCCCAGTCAAAGTGCCTAGGTCATTGCCACCACAGTGCACTATTATGAGGTCAGGGTGTTGGATTTGCATGAAGGATTTCACCAATGGCATCAATTGGTGCCACTTTAACCCTCTCTGACCAATCCATTTAATGTCTACATTTGGCAAAGCAAGGTCTCTCACCATACCTGTTTTCTCTGCATACTTTTCACTCCAGAAGACATAGCTGTGCCCTACAATCCACACTGTGAACATCTTCAAAGGAGAACTGGATGCACTCAGGAGGTGTAATTCAGTAGAATGGTAAAAAGAAATGAAAGACAGTTTGGAAATGGAGGCATACATATTTTTTATTTTTTTTTAAAACTGATTGGCTGTTTCATACCATTCTACAATAAAAACTAGGCTGTATGTGTAAATTTATAGAAGCATGTTTTGTATTGGTACAGAAAAATGTGTTACCAAAGAACAGTACTATGGATTTGCTGTTAGGTTTGAAAAGTCAAGCACTCCTGCTCTTTGGAAATGAAACATTGTTTGGTGAACTTCTGACCTAACTCTGCACAGCAGTGTTTCAAGAGCTGTTGCTATGGTAGCAGGCAGAAGTCAAGTTGGGGGAAGGGTACTAGGCAGAAGTCAAGTTGGGGAAGGGTACTTTTGGAAAAGGGTTGGTTTTCAACCAATAGAAATGTGTGATTACATTTGAAAAAAAGGGGGAAGCACTGAGATTTGAAACTTACATGTATATGTGTGGAAAAAGAGAGGGAAACTTTGCCATTATCTGGTTCTGCTGAGAGGAGAGAGGTGTACAGAACAGAGATCCTGGCTCTGATAATCTGCTGTTTGAGTGCCACATTTCTTTCACAACTAACTAATTTTAAAGGTGAGTTTAGAGTTTGAGAGGGGATGTATATGGTAAATTAAGAAATGAATAATAGAATTGGAATTCCTTTTGTTGAAGTTGTGTTTATCATTTTCTGTTTTGGGAGAAATTTAAATGTGAGGAACATGTAAAATAATATGGACTATGTTTTCACGATAAATTAAGGTGTACTGGTATAAATAAGGAATACTTTAAGGGTTTGAGGTTGCACTCAGTAATGCAAATACATTCAGCATCAGTAAGGCTGGTTGCCCTTGCTGGAGTGTAGTCAGTCACCCAGGCTACACATGTTGTTGGTCTCAGAAAGCTGTTTGGTATTGCTCTGGTGATTTTACATTTGCATTAGATGGAAAGGGGGAGGTATTTTTTTCTGCAGAAGCAGACTCTTAGCACACAGCCAGCTGCATATCATGTGCAATCATGCATAGTATTCACAACCGAGTGGAGTTTGAGGTTTCAGTCAGTAATGCAAATACATTCAGCATCACTAAGGCTGGTTGCCCTTGCTGGAGTGTAGTCAGTCACCCAGGTTACACATGTTGCTGGTCTGAAAATGTTGTTTGGACATGTGCTTTTTTAAGAATCTGAAAAGTGGATTCATAATGTGTCAGACTGTAAAAGTACTTATCACTTGCCAAAAAAAGAGTAGTAAGTGTGCTTTCAAATTGGCAAAGAAATTTTGTTTTTTGACTAATATGAAAACATGACTCTGTGTGCAAAGAGGAATTACAGGCAGAGATTTATTGCGTATTGCTCTGGTGATTTTACATTTGCATTAGTAGGAAAGGGGGAGCTATTTTTTTATGCAGAAGCAGACTCTTAGCACACAGCCAGCTGCTTATCCTGTGGAATCATGCACAGTATTCACAACCGAGTGGGGTTTGAGATTGCAGTCAGTAATGCAAATACATTCAGCATCACTAAGGCTGGTTGCCCTTGCTGGAGTGTAGTCAGTCACCCAGGCTACACATGTTGTTGGTCTCAGAAAGCTGTTTGGTATTGCTCTGGTGATTTTACATTTGCATTAGATGTAAAGGGGGAGCTATTTTTTTGTGCAGAAGCAGACTCTTAGCACACAGCCAGCTGCATATCATGTGGAATCATGCATAGTATTCACAACCGAGTGGGGTTTGAGGTTTCAGTCAGTAATGCAAATACATTCAGCATCACTAAGGCTGGTTGCCCTTGCTGGAGTGTACTCAGTCACCCAGGTTACACATGTTGCTGGTCTGAAAATGTTGTTTGGACATGTGCTTTTTTAAGAATCTGAAAAGTGGATTCATAATGTGTCAGACTGTAAAAGTACTTATCACTTGCCAAAAAAAAGAGTAGTAAGTGTGCTTTCAAATTGGCAAAGAAATTTCGTTTTGTGACTAATATGAAAACATGACTCTGTGTGCAAATAGGAATTACAGGCAGAGATTTATTGCGTATTGCTCTGGTGATTTTACATTTGCATTAGATGTAAAGGGGGAGCTATTTTTTTGTGCAGAAGCAGACTCTTAGCACACAGCCAGCTGCTTATCCTGTGGAATCATGCACAGTATTCACAACCGAGTGGGGTTTGAGGTTGCAGTCAGTAATGCAAATACATTCAGCATCACTAAGGCTGGTTGCCCTTGCTGGAGTGTAGTCAGTCACCCAGGTTGCACATGTTGCTGGTCTGAAAAAGCAGTTTGGACATGTGCTTTTTTAAGAATCTGAAAAGTGGAATTAAAATGTGTCAGACTGTAAAAGTATTTATCACTTGCCAAAAAAAAGAGTAGTAAGTGTGGTTTCAAATTGGCAAAGAAATTACGTTTTCAGACTAATATGAAAACATGACTCTGTGTGCAAAGAGGAATTACAGGCAGAGATTTATTGCGTTATGCTCTGGTAATTTTACAGTTGCATTAGTAGGAAAGGGGGAGCTATTTTTTTATGCAGAAGCAGACTTTTAGCACACACCCAGCTGCTTATCCTGTGGAATTATGCACAGTATTCACAACTGAGTGGGGTTTGAGGTTGCACTTAATAATGCAAATAAAAACATGTAAAATAATATGGACTATATTTTCACCATAAATTAAGGTGTAGTGGTATAAATGAGGAATACTTTTAGGGTTTGAGGGTGCAGTCAGTAATGCAAATACATTGAGCATCAGTAAGGCTGGTTACCCTTGCTGGAGTGTAGTCAGTCACCCAGGTTACACATGCTGCAGGTCTCAGAAATCTGTTTGGTATTGCTCTGGTGATTTTACATTTGCATTAGATGGAAAGGGGGAGCTATTTTTTTATGCAGAAGCAGACTCTTAGCACACACCCAGCTGCTTATCCTGTGGAATCATGCACAGTATTCACAACCGAGTTGGGTTTGAGGTTGCAGTCAGTAATGCAAATACATTCAGCATCACTAAGGCTGGTTGCCCTTGCTGGAGTGTAGTCAGTCACCCAGGTTACACATGGTGCTGGTCTCAAAAAGCAGTTTGGATATGTGCTTTTATCAGAATCTGAAAAGTGGATTCAAAATGTGTCAGACTGTAAAAGTACTTATTACTTGCCAAAAAAGTAGTAGAATGTGTGCTTTGCAATTGGCAAAGAAATTTCGTTTTCTGCCTAATTTCAAAGCATGACTCTGTGTGCACACAGGAATTGTTTTTAGATATTTAATTTGTGAATGTGTTATTGTGATTTTCACTTCTAGGAAAGGGGTACTCAAACTATATTTGAAGACAACTGGAGGACCTAAGTTAGTTGGAGATGCTCATGTTGGGAAAAAGAGAAAGTCTTCTGGTAAGCAGACAAAAGATTTTTTAAAGAACATCTTCAAAAAAAGGAAAAATGTACAAAATGTCTGTACTGGAAAGAATGTTTTCAATAGAAAAGAAGAGGAAAAAATTGAGAATTTAGTTAATGCAAATATACCTTCTGCAATAACAAAGATTAACTTAAACAGAAAAACAGCGTTTAAAGAGATACGTAGAAAAATGTTTCAGATAAGAGTTATGTCCAATTTGATAAAGGATGTGAAGAAATATAAGAAAAAGGCAAAATATTACAAGAGAAAAAAAGAAATTGAAGCCATTGCAGCAAAGGCATTAGAATTAAAAAGGAAACTATTCATTTTAATTTTGAATAGGATGCGTACATTAGATAAAATGGTCAATGTACTGAAATCACAAAGCAAAAGGAAAAGAGTAGTGAAAAGAACAAACTTTTGTAAAGTGTTTTTAGGAGAATGGATGCATAGTTCAAGTAGTGAACCTTTTTTTAATAAAGAGAGTTATTTTCAAAGTAATAGTTTGCTGCATGCAGTTGACACCAGAGGTCGTGCTTACGAAGTGAAAAATGGTTGTATAATGGAGAAGGAGAAAATGGTTCCAAGAGATGAGGTACAAGTGATGGCGGATGAGGCTATGGGGAGACGTCCTAAAGCCCCAGTGTACACTTGGAATTGTAGTAGTATTTGCACTGTGCGTCAGGAATCTATTGATAAATTTCGTGAGTTTCTAAGAGAATATAGTAAAAAAAGTGTAAAACAGAAGATTAAGGTGCTTCAAAGTCTAGATCCATGCAGAGTGAGAGAGAATACTGGTTTGCAGGGTCATTCTCTGGCTTGTCTATCTAGAAAAGTGTGTAATAGTGTTTTCCATCATTTTAGGATGCTGGCTGTTCATCATACTGGAATGAGAAAGTTTGTGAGACGGTTGTATTTTGCTAAAAGTCCAGCAATAAAGTTAGATGAATTGAATAGGGCTCTGTTCCGTGGATCGGTATCAGATGTAGAGAAGGTTGTTGATGAAATTCAGTTTTGTTACTTTGGTCCTGAACAAGACAGTGCAGAAAAGGACACAGTAAATGAGGAAGAAGTGGAAGAGAATGTAGAACCCTCTGTAAGTAAAACATTTAATGATCACATAACAAAATTTGCAATAATCTCTAATGAAAGACCAAATATAACTTATATTTGTTGCCGCAGAACTCATTATAGAAAACAAACTAGGAATGTTGATCTCTACAGAAAGAGTGAAAATGAAGATAATTATAAGTGGAAGGATTTTGCCACATATATATTTCTTGAAAATTGTTTTGAATTGGGTGAAGATCAGCGTATTTGTAAATACTGTTACAACAAGTTAGAGGAAAATAGAATGCCAACCAGAGCTGTACATAATAATTTAGAATTGGATGTTATTCCTGCCGAACTTTCTGAATTAAATACATATGAGTCTATACTTATTCAATGTGTTCATCCGTTCCAGACCATAGTACGTATGGAGCCCAAAACTGGTAAATTACCTCCTTCAGATTTACTGAGAGGTTTAAAAGGTAGAGTGGTGTATTTGCCCTTGGATTTGAAAAAAAATATGGAAACTATTGATGCAGATACTTTGGAAACTGAACCATTAGTTATTCTGGTTAATGGTGTACCTACAAAGAATAAGAAGATTTGGCAGGAGCTGGTAGATGTACGGAAAGTACAAAGAGCAAATTTGTATTTGAAAAGGAAAAACAAATGGTATGAATCAATTTATATAGAAGAAGAAGAAGAAGATTTACAAGAAGACACAGAAACACCAACTGGACAAATTGAAAAAGTGGACAAGTCAAAGGAAGAAGAAATTTATGAACATTTTAGCATACGTCCTCTACATTCAAAAGAAGTTATGGGAGACAATATTGATCTGTTTCAGATGAAGAAAGCAAAAGGAACTCCCGTGAGTGTATGGGAGGAGAGCTTGGAAGCTCGATGTTTTCCCCAGCTGTTTCCTAAAGGAAAAGGAGGACGATACGATGAACGTCCAGAACAGATTCCAGCTTCTGAGTATCGGACTACAAGACTATATGCAGAAGATCCCAGATTTCGACAAAGTATTCCTTATTTGTTCCATCTTTTATTTGAAAGCGACTTGTCTGCACTATCTTATGCAGTAAATCACATTTTAAAAAGTGGAGTACATTTACAAAATGTGTCTGCTAAGGATTTTATGGAGAAAGTGCAGCACCAAGATGATCATTTGGAAACACAACTGATCAATCTGATGGCTTGTCAGCGTGGGACAAATGAATATTGGTACCGACACCATGGTGAATTAAAATGCATGTTACGGAATTTAGGAACACCAACATGGTTCCTTACCCTAAGCTGTGCTGAGTACGCTTGGGATGATTTACTGGATTTTCTACGAGAGGCAAATTCAAACATTAAAAACATTGAATACAAGACAGCAGGAGAACTGTGCTCATTGGATCCGGTTAATGTTTGCAGATATTTCAATCATAGATTTGAGGCTATGATGTCCTTCATCTGCAATAAAAAAAATCCACCCCTTGGAGAAGTAGTGGATTTCTTTTGGGGAAAAGAGTACCAGGCAAGAGGTGCTCCTCATATTCATATGCTGTTGTGGATCAAGGATGCCCCAAAGTTTGGAACAGATACTGATGAAGCAGTGTTATCTTACATTTAAGAATATGCAACATGTGCTATACCAAAAAGCACAGAAGAGAAAAAGTTAAAGGAGCAAGTTTTACGTTTCCAAAGTCATCGGTGTGGAAAATACTGTCGACGGAAATACAAGAGCAAAGATAAATACTACACTAAATCAAAAATATAAATGACTACAACCCAGTCATTTTATCCATGTGGAATGCTAACATGGATATACAGTATGTAGCTGACAATTCAATTGCTGTTGCTCGATATGTAACGTCTTACATTACTAAATCTGAAAAAACTGAATTGAAAGAAATGTGGGAAGAGATTTCTCACGAGAAGACTGTCAGTAAGAAGCTGTACAGTTTCAGTTTAAAGATGTTATCGCATCGAGAAATTGGATCCTACGAATGTTCATATAGGTTATCTTCTGCAAGTCTCTACTCGAAATCAAGAAGAATAATTTGGGCAAGTTTAGGCCTTGCAGCAATGAGAAATCGGGTACTGAAATCTGTTGGAGAAATTGAATATTTGGCCGAGAATGACCCAGAAAGTACAGATATTTTGAAATCAAATATGTTGGACACATATTATCCAAAAAGAAGTCATCATCTGGAGAACATGTGTCTCTATGAAGTGCTGCAGAACTACATTTATTCACGGAAAGCCGCAGAAGACATCAACAATGGAAAATATAAAGTCATTGGTGAGGAAGGATGTTTGGTGAAGCAAACAAAAGGAAGTTTGATAAATCACAGGAAGCTGAGTTGCGACACTACTGACAAAAAGGAATTTTACTACTTGGCTCTTTTACAGCTGTTTAAACCATGGCGTACAGAGGATGAACTACTGGGAGAATTTCAAAGCTATGAAGATTCTTTTAATGCTTGCAAAGACCGCATACAATGCAGTACATTCTCAACTTATCTGCAAATGTTAAATGAAGAAATTGAACAGGAAACTACAGTTGCAGCTGAAGTAGCTAGAGACAGTTCTCAAGACAGCCAAAGTTCAGGAACACTCAGTCAAGATCCCCTAGGACAACCAATCGTTGAAAATGAAGCATCAATAGCCATGAATGAAGTGGAAACGGCTATGAATCAAGCTCAAGAAGAATTTATAGACTTACAAAATTTGGAAAGACAACTGAATGAAGTGCAGCAACAAATTTATGAAGAGATCAGAAGCAAAATTGATCACGGATTTCTACATGAAAAAAAAGAGTGCTCATGCACATCATTTCATCCAATCAGGATGTATGTAAGCGGACAAGCTGGAACTGGAAAAAGTTTCTTAATAAAAGTCATCAGAAGCTACCTACATCAAAAAACGGATTCTACTTTGTCTTGTGTGGTTACTGCTCCAACTGGGTTAGCAGCATATAACATAAAAGGAATCACCTTACATCATTTGCTAATGTTACCAGTGGAGCATGAGAACAAAATACAATACAACCAAGCTAACTGGAGAAGCATGCTTGGAAGTTTCAAGAGTATTGAAGAAGATGCAAGTTCTCATTATTGATGAGGTGAGCATGGTATCAAACTTAATGCTTGCCTTTGTGCATTTAAGAATGCAGCAAATTCTAAGGACAGACTATGACGTGTTATTTGGTGGAAAACATGTCATAGTTTTTGGGGATCTTCTACAACTTACTCCAGTTAAAGGACAACCAGTGTTTAATACTATGACACATGAAGACACAAAGAAGTCATTGGGAAGCATCGGTAATGCAAATATTTGGTCCTTCTTTGAGTACAAGGAACTTACTACTAATATGAGGCAAGCAAACGATGAAGAATATGGAAGTATTCTGAAAGATATCAGAATTGGACTACTCACAGAAGTTGGCAAAAAAGCATTACAGAGTCGGCTGCTACATAATTTATTTCCAAAGGAAGAAATAGTTGCAGAGAAGATATACAAGAACATTGCAGAAAAGAAAAGTGTCATCTGCTTAATGCCAACTCTACGTGAATGCTCAATATTCAATGAGGAGCTTTTAAAATTGGAAAAGGAAGATATCAGGAAATTGGAAGCAGTGGACAAAATTGAGGATGGAAGAATTACTATCACATTAACAGGCACACTGAAAAATAAATTGGATTCACTAGAGAAGAACATTTCCAAAACAGCTGGATTAGAAAAAAATCTATATGTTTGCATGAACTGTAGAGTATTTTTAAGGAGAAATTTGGATGTTGAAAAAGGTTTAGTTAATGGAGCTATGGGAAGAGTTGTGGGTTTTATTAATTATCAGAAAAAAGATGGAATTGAATGTTTAAAAATAAAATTTGATCAGATAGAAGAAGTTAAAGACATTTGTCGTTGTTCAGTTCGTTTCATGCTTGTGAAAGACTTATATGTACGTAGGAAGCAGTTTCCGTTTTCTCTAGCATATGCTGTAACTATTCACAAGTCTCAAGGATTGACTGTAGATTGTGCTTTTGTGAACATTGGTTCAACTGTGTTCAAAGAAGGTATGGCTTATGTAGCTTTGTCACGAGTGAAAACATTATCTGGTTTATTCATGATAGACTTTGATGACTCAAAAGTTAGTGCTGATACAAATTGTGTAAAGGAGTATAATAGATTAAGAAGAACCTATGCTCCTCATTTAGGTCAGTATCCTGTGTTGGAGAAACGTGTAGTTTCTCGTAAAAGGAGAAATGAGAATATCTGTAATGAAGATGTAGAGAGGAGGAAAAAAAAGAGGAGTGATGTAATTGCAAGCAAAAAGAAAAAGGAAAATGAAGAAGAGGTTGTAGGATGTCATTTTGAAAATAGCTCTGGTGTCAACTGCTACGCTAATGTAGTGCTGAATGTTGCATTTTATCTGGAAAGTGTGCAAGAGCAGATAATAGTAAATCAGAGAAAAAGATTCTGTTCTGAGTTGAGTCTCCTTTTTCAAAAGCTGAGTAATGATCAAACTCAAATAGAAAGTGCTACTGAAATTAGAAAACTTTTAGATGTATGTTCAGGACGAACACAGTTTTCTCAAAATGTACAGCAAGACGCACAGGAATTCTTGATGTTTTTTCTTCAGGTACTGGAAGAAGAAGGGGTTCCCATTGAAAATATGTTTGGTGTCTCTTATAAATGGGAACATAGTTGTGAAAACTGTTACAATACATGTGGCTCTAATGTTGATTCTGAAAGGTTTATTTATTTAACATTGCCAGAGAGTAAAACAGTCACTTTTGCTAAATTAGTTAAAGATGCTAATCATAGCATGGAATGCAGTGAGTGTCAATCTGAAATGTTTTCAACGTTAATTTTAAAGGAATACAGACAATATGTAATTTTAATGATGCAACGATGTAAAGCTGATGGTTCAAAATTGAATACTTTAATAAAGAAGTTTACAGGACAGCAATTATCAATTTCAGGAAAAACTTTTGTAACAGTTGCAATAATTTTCCATGAAGGACCTACTATTACTTCTGGACATTACACAGTTTATCTTAAATGTGAAAAAGGCTGGACACTGTGTAATGATTCCCAATTGATTTTCAAGCAACGTTTGCCTTTTGATTTAGAAAATTCCTATCTAATCTTCCTGAAACCTAAACTTTAGAGAGACTTGGCAAGATCTGTACAAAACAATTTTACCATTTTATTGGATTACCATTGGAATTTTCAAAAAAAATGATTTTACAAATTATCATTTGGCCTAATGGAAAGGTAACCAATTGTAATGTGGACTTTTTAAATTTTTAATGAAACTTTGGAAAACCAAAAATTTAGACAAAATCGGTAACATCTGCACAATTTAAATTTTGGAATGTTATTGGATTGCCATTGGAAATTTATTCAAAAAAGATTTTTAAAATTACTATTTGGCCATGAGGAAAGGTAAACAATTGTATTGTGGACTTATTTAATTATTAATTAATCTTTCGGAAACCAAAATGTTACAGAGAATCGGTGAGATCTGTACAATTTAAACTTTAGAATTTTATTGGATTACCATTGGAAATTTAATCAAAAAAGAATTTTAAAATTACTATTTGGCCTAAAGGAAATGGAACCAGATGTATTGTGGAGTTATTTGAGATATATTTTTGTGATTATACTTCTGAAACAAAAATGTCAGACGGTATTTTAAAGAAATAAGTATTGATATTAGATGATATTTTTTTAGAATATTATGCATTTCTATAATGTTATGTTTAAGTAAAAAGAGATTCTGGGCTTTTTTAAAACAATCTTTGAGATTGTTATTTTTTTTTTGCCCGCTGTTAAATGATGAATGCAATTGCTTTCACAATTTATAGTGAAATGCAATATATTCTGAAAACAGCAAAAAAAAGGCAAAACATTTTTGGGGAAAATATGTAAATATGTGTACTGTATTATAAAATGTTTTATTAAATATTAATACTTTTTTCTTTTTTTTCAGATTGAGATAGAAAATTTTCGAAAACTTGAACCATTTTTAAAGCAATTAAAATTAAATTTTAATTAATAAATAATTTTTTGAGTGGGTATGGTAAGTCAAAAATTTCATGGTCCCTTTTTTCCACTTCTCCACAATCACATTTTCAGTTTTTCATTGTAGTCTCTCAAGGACCTTGTAATGTGATAATTGATTTTTAGTGTTTTTCTAAAAAAAAAAAAAAAATTACGCGTACCGTACGCGTACGGTAAAAATAAAAAATAAAAAAAAGTTTAAAAAAATATATAAAAAAAAGTTGAAAGGTAAGGTTGGCTCTTAAAAGAGCCGTTGTGTTCATGCAGGGACAGAGGAAAGAAAGAATGGGAATATTAGTCGGTACGACAAATGTGCTGATCTATTAAATTGTTCACTAGGGCAACACTGGTCTCCCTATGACAAATTAGATCATGACAAGTGGCGCACCGAATTAAAACCCTCGCAAACCGATGGTTGGTTTCCAGAGGACCAGAAAAAGGAGATGCTCCCCCCACAGATGAAGGGCTCAGCTGACCTGCCGAAGATGGACTCGGCCCTGCAGATGATGGACCAGGCTGAGCTGCTGTGGATGTGCTTGGTTGACTTACTGAAGGGTTACCTTCAGTATGTCGAGCATATGTCCTACCGTGTACATCATGAAGGTGTCTCAACATGGTGTGATTCCCGAAGGAATACTTCTTGTTGGGATTCCCTCTTGAAAGTACACGGTCACAAAGCTTACAAGTCACTAAGGGTGCATTTACCTTTTTCTTGCCCTCTGGAAAAGAAAAATACTCCCATATGAAAGAGCTCTTTTGTTTCCTCCTTCTCTGCCTCAAGGTAGTGCTGCTAGCCTCACTCTCCGAAGAGGTCTGCTGTTCTGCCATCGTATCACAAAGACAACTCAGCTCCTTCTCCTAAGGGATCACAAGCAGAAATGAGGGGAATGGGTGTGGTGTAGGAGAGTTCTAGAACTGAAAGTACTTTAAACTAATCAAAAGTTTTGTTTCTTGATCACATGACCTACCGTGCGCGTACGTTACGCTTACGGTGCGCTTACGGAGCGCTTACGGCAAAAGTACGCATGCGCGTAAAAAAGACACGCGCATGTGCGCATGCGCAAAACAGGCACGCCCCTTCACTTCCGCGTAACATGCGCTTGCAGCGTACGCGTTACGCGCTGCACACGCGTGACGTGTGTCTACGCAAATTGCGTAAATGAACGCAAACAGCGTAGAAATCTAACGTTATAAAAGCAAGACGTGCGCTTACCGTACGCGCACGTTAAAAAAATACTAAAAAAAAGGGGAAAAAAAACCCACTATGTTATATTAATGAATCTTACCTGTTTAGTTTAAAAAAATGGTAAAAATAAAAAATATATTGTAGAATTTTTAAAATTTAACCATAGTCTTTAAAAAAGGATAGAAAATTAAAATAAAAATATGTAAAAAAAATTGAAAAAAAAAAAAAAAAAAAAAGGTAAATATAAGAATTAGCATTTAAAAAACCTTGCAAATTCACTGAAAAAACCATGGGTTTCACACACGTTATAGTTAGGAATTAGCATTTAAAAAACCTTAGAAATTCAATGAAAAAACCAAAGGTTTCACACATGTTATAGTTAGCTGGACATTTCACTCGTAAAAAACCAATGAAATTCCCCCGTTATAGTTAGTTCAGCTAACTATAACTCGCGCGCCCGCAATGCACTACTGATGACGTCACATATTACATCACTCATGACATGGTCACTGACATCACTCATGACATCACTGATGACATCTCAAATGACATCACTGATGACATCACTGATGACATCATCCAGTGAATGTGTGTTTTTCTGAAAATTAAATATGTTTTATATATGTATATCTCAAGGTCAATGGAAGAATAAATGGGTATATAAGTGTCTAAATGGATGATTTGTTTTTGAAAAATTGTTTGTGTAACTGACTGATGAAGTGTATCTTAGTGAATACATGGCTTACTGAGTAATGTTTAAATATGAAAATATCTGTATCAGTCTCTCACTTTGTGTATAAGTGGCTGCATGGGTTGGTGATTAGCTTCATGGGTGTCTATATAGGTTATTAGTTGTTTTTTTGAGTATCAGTCTGAGTGTCTGCATGGTTCGGTGGGGGGTATTACGTAGTGCATAGGTGCATGAATGAGTGATTCACTCTTTGTATGTGTTGAAGACAGCATGTGTGCAGGACTGTATGGGTGGATGAGTGTGTGTATGGGTGTGTTAGTGAGTGAATGACTGTCTCAATAGTGTCTTTATGAGTAACTACATATCTATTAAACTAATATATGTGACTATTGGTGTATATAAGTGAGTATATGTGAGAGTGAGAGATTGAAAGAGTTCCTGAATGAATAAGTATGTGTTTCTATAAGTGACTGTTTATAAGACTAAGTATGTGTAAGTTTCCGTAGAAGTAAGTGTGGTGGTGTGTGTATAACTGTATATGCAAATAAATGTATGTTTGTTTCTTTATTAGCATGAGTGAGTATGTGTGAGTAACTCTAAGGATGAGTGGCATTGTGTAACAGGATGTATAGGTGTATGAGTACATATGATGAGTGAGTACATGTATGAGTGACTGTATAGGACTGTTGGTGAATGAGTGGATGTGTATGTGGTTCTTAGAATTACTGAAGAGGTTGTTGTAACTGGTATTGGTATGTCCATTGTTTTGAAAAGTTTAGTCTCTATTTTTGAATGTGTGTATCAAAGGTTATATTAGGGGAAGAGGAGGTCTGCCACTCTATCACAAGGATGATGTCATCAGTGATGTCATCAGTGATGTCATTTGAGATGTCATCAGTGATGTCATGAGTGATGTCAGTGACCATGTCATGAGTGATGTAATATGTGACGTCATCAGTAGTGCATTGCGGGCGCGCGAGTTATAGTTAGCTGAACTAACTATAACGGGGGAATTTCATTGGTTTTTTACGAGTGAAATGTCCAGCTAACTATAACATGTGTGAAACCTTTGGTTTTTTCATTGAATATATATATATATATAAACCAAGTGTGCCCAGAGCAATGAGAACGCACTCACTTCAGGAGAAATCTTCCAATTTATTTGAATAACCAGCTGCAGCATTCATGTAAGTTCTTTTAATTTTTCTTTCTCCTTTCTTTATCCGACGCGTTTCGAGGCTGTCTGCCTCTTAATCATGGATGCCTTTCAAATCGTTCCACAGATGACTCTGATTAAGCCTTAATTTAAATACTCCCCAGTGGGCGTCGCTTCAGTGCGTCACTTTTACAATACAGGCTGGTACTTGTGGTCAAGTGCAGAGTTAATCCCTACCCTTCAGTGGGCTCTGTTTTCCATTTTAAAAGTTATTTTTCGCACCCTCCGGTGGGCCATGTCTGCAGAGCAAGTTATTTTAACCCTCTTCTGAAGTGCTGACTAGCGAGGCACAGTTCCCACTCACAGCCTCCCTCACGTGGATCTAGGGATGGTGCTATTCTCCACGGCGGGGCATCGTGTTAAAGATAAACCAAGTGTGCCCAGAGCAATGAGAACGCACTCACTTCAGGAGAAATCTTCCGATTTATTTGGATAGCAAGCTGCAGCATTCATGTAAGTTCTTTTAATTTTTCTTTATCCTTTCTTTATCCGACGCGTTTCGAGGCTGTCTGCCTCTTAATAATGGATACCTTTCAAATCGTTCCACAGATGACTCTGATTCAGCATTAATTTAAATACTCCCCAGTGGGCGTCGCTTCAGTGCATCACTATTAAAACGCAGGCTAGTACTTGTGGTCAAGTGCAGAATTAATTCCTACCCTTCAGTGGGCTATGTTTTCCATTTTAAAAGTTCTTTTTCACACCCTCCGGTGGGCCATGTCTGCAGAGCAAGTTATTTTAACCCTCTTCTGAAGTGCTCGTGGATCTAGGGATGGTGCTATATATATATATTCACTGAAAAAAACAGTGTCATCAATGCTGTCACTGACCATGTCATGAATGATGTAATATGTGACGTCATGAGCAGTGCATTGCGGTTGCGCGAGTTATAGTTAACTGAAGTAACTATAACGGTGGAATTTCTCTGGTTTTGTACGAGTGAAATGTCCAGCTAACTTTAACGTCCTTGAAACCTATGGTTTTTTCAGTGAATTTCTAAGGTTTTTTAAATGCTAATTTCTAACTATAACGTTTGTAAAACCTATGTTTTTTTCTGTGAATTTCAAAGGGTTTTAAATGCTAATTTCTAGCTACAATGTCCCTGAAACCTATATTGTTCTTAAGTAAATTTTAAAAAGACGTGCATACTTTTTGTAGTCAAAAACTAACTGTAACAGTAGACTGATATAAGTTATAATTTAACAATGTTTAAAACTTAATTAGCACTAATTAAAATGTAAGTGTAGAAAAGTTGTGACGCAGCAGCTATGATACCAGACTTCGAACAACAGCGTTCACAGTTCGATTCCCAGCTCTGGCGGCACGTTAGCCCACCACTAAGTCACTGTGGGCAACACCTTGCTTAATCTTCCCGATGCCCCTGAGCGCCGGGACACCTCTCTGGAGGTAGCTGTACGCTTTACAAATCCTGGCATTTTTTTAATTTAAAACCATAGTGATGGCAAATATTAGCACGTATTTTATTTTTCTTCTATTCTGAACGATATTTTTTTATGTCTTCTATTTAGAATTACGGCAATTAATAGATGTTTTTAGGCACGAGAAAGGAAATGACACGGTTTGCTCGGTAACAGTTTTTATTCTCTCCAAGGTTATACATATACGTGTGAGGATCGAAATCGAAACCTTTACAGCTCCACATTTTGTGACTTTTCCAAACATGTGCACAAGTTAAACAGTGAAAATGTGAGCACGTGTCAACTGTAAAACGTGACATCAAAATGGGCGGAGCTGCATGTTCCTTCAATAGACTACTGAATAACCAAAAAATATATAAACCACACCCGTTGCTTAATTAGTTTCGTTTTTGCGAGTTATTTATGTGTCCATTCTGTGATGCAGGTTCTGTTTTCTAGCGTCGGAGTCTTCTTTTGTGACAACAAAAGATATTACGGAGTTGTAAGTTGTTTGATTATGGCATAGTAGATACTTATAATACGGAGCTATTTGTGAATATTTAAAGATTTGTATTTACAAAAAAGTGTTATTGGTTGTTTTTCCATTTATATGTAACGTCAGCAGCTTGTATTGCGAAACAGACAGAATAGAGGATACACTGTTCCTTTACTGGCTCCTTTGAGCTCATATAGAGTGATAATAGTGACACTATACTTGACCACAGATGTGTTGGTGACCCGTGGGCGACAAAACTCAAGATTTATATGCAACGTCGGCAGCTTCTCGTTCTAACTTTGTTTCCCCCCCGGGATAATATAGTGTGAGTATGTATATTCTAATATTCACAGTCATTTTGATCTCAGAGGACTTCATGACTAGTTGGCGCGAGGACAAAAGATTTCGAAGTCCCGGAGAAAAGAAGCTTTGAACATATTCCCAGCTGGAAAAAATTTAGTTATTCTCCTTCTCCTTATAGAATATATTGGAATAGTAGTGTATATTATACTATTATCCTATATATTCTTAAAAGAGTACCTGATATATCAGCGGAGTAGTCAGCGACCTCTAAGCACACCGACAAAAATTTCCTGCGTTCTACAGAATAGAAATTGTAAAAAATTGGTATTTTTTGTAGGGACCCTTATTCTTCTTCTCCTGTGGAATACTATAAACTGATCCTGTATATTCATATACTGTGTGTTTATAGTACTTGAAAGGGTTTAGACATCCACCTGTGCGACAAATTTACAAAATATACTATAGTTATTTCCGTAGATAACTTAGTACCTCACAGTTTGTTACACGGCTAATGTTTCATAAAAAAGTAGTTGCAAAAAAAAATTGGATACATAGTGCTTCATGTAATGTTTTGATGAAGCGTACATTTCTATGTAATATCACGTCATTTGTGTTTAACAGTTTTTTACTGGTGATTGTTGTTGTGACCTCAGATGATGTAGTGCGGGCGTGTTTCTTGTAGTACTTCTTTTCTACTTTATCTAAAAGTATCTGATACCCTTGTATATTAACAAGAATATGGGGCAACACTTTTACAAACTATAGCCGACAAAAAAATAGAGGGTGTGGCCACGCCTAAGGGATATTTTATGAATTGTGTTTTTATTTGTCACCCCTTTGATATATACAGCTTCACTTTCCTAAGAAAGTATATTAGTGATTGCTTAATAAAAACTGTTTCAAACCTAGACTGAAATTTTGCAGGGCAACCACACCTCCCCGTCAGAAAAGTAAACACCACATTCTAAGTAAATAGTACTTCTGGGAAGTATCCCACCCGCAGACTGAATAAGAGAAGTCCGCAACACACTCTGTTATTTTCCCTCCTTGATTTGTAAGGCCTACACAAATTATATAAATGGCCCTTAAAATATATGAAAAGCAATTTTTCCCTTTACAGTTTCTATATATCACCTTGCGAGCACTGTACAGAGTTAATAGTGTTCCTACCCACCCCTACTTTTATTTCCCGTACTCCTTTGAACTGCGTCACAAAACGGCTGACAAGAGTGAACCGTTCCCAGCCAATAAGGAGCAATCTTGTACTCATAACACTTTAGCCAATAAAATGTCCATGGGGTTCCGCAGAGGAGGAGGGAATGGCTGCCAACACTTCTACTTTTAATGCTTCACAGCCAATGAACATTAAGTTTGGGGAAGTCCTGCTTAGAACTCATCACCCAATCAGATGTCCCTGATGCTCCGCGGAGGGGGAGGAAATGGCTGCCAACACTTCTACTTTCAATGGTTCGCAGCCAATGAACATTAAGTTTGGGAAGGTCCTGCTCAGAACACTTCACACAATCAGATGGTCCTGATGCTCCGAGGAGGGGGAGGAAATGGCTGCCAACACTTCTACTTTCAATGGTTCGCAGCCAATGAATATTAAACGTGGGAAGCTCCTGCTTGGAACACGTCAGCCAATCGATGTCCCTGCTACTCCGCGAACGGGTAGGAAATGGCTGGTAACACTTCTACTTTCAATAGCTCACAGCCAATAAACAGTAAGCTTGGGAAGGTCCTGCTTGGAACACGTCAGCCAATCAGATGTCCCTGCTACTCTGCGGAAGGGGAGGAAATGGCTGACAACACTTCTACTTTCAATGGTCCCACATAATGTTAAATTTAATCTAAGAAAGTGATACTGTCCGTGATAAAAGTGAACACTGCATTATAAGTAAACATTACTGTGCATTATATTCACCGTACAGACTGCTTAAACTAAGACCACACTGTTCCTACTATACCCTATTATGCAATTATTCTCTTTTTTTCCACCCCGCACATTCACACTACCTGTGTGTGCACCGTTACACAGCCTACTGAACATTGCCGCAATACTGCACATTCACACTACCTGTGTTTGCACCCTACAGACTGCTTGCCGCAATATGGTGCATTGTTTTCCGACGGGATTTCCAGAGCCTACGCAACCTCGCTGCAATACCGTGCACCGTTGTTCTGCGGACGTAATTTCCAGACTGCTTAAACAAAGACCACAGTGTTCCTACTATAACCTCTTATATAATTATTCTCCTTTTTTCTACCCTACGCCTTTCAGCTCAGTCACAAAATGGCTGCCAACAATTCCTAGTTTCATCAGTTCGCAGCCAATCAGCCACACGCTCATGCTCGCAACGCCTCAGCCAATCAGATGTCAGAATTCTCAAATATCAATATCTGTAAATTTTGATATTTCTCTAAAACTACTGAACGGATTTACCCCATTTCAACAAAACTGTGCTTTCTGGACCAAGACCTTTCTCCCTGCCAAATTTGGCATAATTATATTCAGCAGTTTGACCTGTAGCCTTGTCTAAAGTTTCCTATGGAAATTGCATTGAGAAAACACGTTTTGGGACCCCCTTTTTTCTCAGCCTCCCCTCGATGAATCACCCCCAAACTTTCACGATGGGAGCTGATCAAAAAAGAGAAACGTTTTGGAAAATTTTGTAAAGATTCGTCAAATGATGCCAAAGTTATTAGCAAATCAAAAAATGCTTTTCCTATGGAAACATGGTTCTAACTTTAACTATCTACTGGTGACCGCCAGTAGATTTCATATATATATATATTCACTTAAAAAACCATAGGTTTCACACAGGTTATAGTTAGGTGGACATTTCACTCGTAAAAAACCAATGAAATTCCCCGGTTATAGTTAGTTCAACTCGCGCGCCCGCAATCCACTGCTCATGACGTCACATATTACATCACTCATGACATGGTCAGTGGCATCACTCATGACATCACTGATGACATCATCCTTGTGATAGAGTGGCGGTCGCGCGAGTTATAAGTATCTGAACTAACTATAACGGGGGAATTTCATTGGTTTTTTACGAGTGAAATGTCCACCTAACTATAAACTGTGTGAAACCTATGGTTTTTTAAGTGAATTTGCAAGGTTTTTTAAATGCTAATTCCTAACTATAACGTGTGTGAAACCTATGATTTTTTAAGTGAATTTGTACGTTTTTTTAAATGCTAAGTTATGTATTTATTAATATATTAGACCTATTTTAAACCACTCTTTTCACCACACTACACACTCTCCACACCCCTCATACCCACACTTCATCAAACGGCAAAATTAAAAGATCTCCATCAAAGAGCCCTTTCACGGGTGCCCGTCAAGCATTGCAGCACCGGCACGATAAGGAGCAGGCCCAGGTGATGAAGCATGGCACCTTTTGGTGGTGTGAGGGCATTTACTCCTATTGTAGCGTATTCCACTGACCTGGCATACTACTAATTCTCAAACTTTGCTTAAGAAACTGAACACTCCTGTATTCAACTATAATTGTAATCATCATTAAGAATTGGATAAGCGTTTTGCATAGAACTATTATGTTTTTTTCCTAGAGCACCTTACCCGACATATTTCATTGCTCTCAAGACATGTGTTTTAAGGTCCATAGTGTACACCCGTTGCACCCTCAACTCCTGTTGAAGTCTTTGTATTGAATGAATGGGCAAGCAGAGCTATGGAGTGCACAGTATTGTGTTTTCTAGTCTGAGCATGTATGTTTTCAATGTTGGTTTCATAAAGGGCACTGCAGTATCGTTTGCCTGAATGAATAAAACCTGTTTATCACTTGGTGCACGTTAAGTACCATTTACACATTTGCAAACCAAATGCATGTTACAAAACACTCAGAAAACCCAATACTGTGGGCTCAAGCATGTTGCTACTTCTTTTATTAAGGGAGAGATGGGTGTGGTGGAATGTCACCAATAGATGGAGAAGGCTGTGTGAGGTGAGAAGGGACAGAAAAGACAAAAGAAACATGGATGGCTTCACAACAGATGGTAGAAAGACACATGCCCAATAGAGAATGGTTATGAGAGGAAGCCTTTACATCCGTACCAGAATTAACGGCAAGATCTAGTTTCCACTCAGTTCATAAGAAAATGTTCCACATTGTGCACTACACCAGTATTCAGCTGTGGATTTTTGCGAGAATTAATTACAAACTGTGAATGTTGGAGATCTAACAGGAACATGATTGACTTGGTTTAATGAGGAGAGCAAGTCAAGTGGGGAGAGGATGTGGGCTCACGGCTAGACTGCCGACCTTGGAGCTGGGAAACCAAGGTTTGAACCTTGGGCTCGACTCCACATCCTGTGATTCTGGGCAAATCACCTGATCTCCCCGTGCCTGCCAAAAATGAATGTGTCCTTGTGTAACCTAAGTGGTGCTCATGTAAAGTGCTCCAATATCTTCGGGTCGAGTTCGCGCAATATAAATCCGCAAAAAAAAAAAAAGTGGAGTGGGTAGTTAAATACCGTAGTGCTGCTAGCTAAATGCTTAGTAATTACAAGAATTAAAAAGCCACCCTACAATTCATATTATAGCTGAGTGAGGAGAGCAAGTCAAGTGGATTGAATATCAGTGTACCATAGTGCTGCTACCTAAAAACGACCCTGTATTATGTCCGTATTTGGTTATTACTGTAATATGTACATTTTGTAGACTCCACATTTTCCATTTGTAATGTTGTCACAAAAAGTTAGCAATTGGTTGAATGAACTAGGTTTATCTAACTTCATTTGAGTAACCAATTGTACATTCCAGGTTGGTAGCCTACATCTAATTCATTTATAAGAAAATTCAATTGTTTAGTCAAAAATTGATTTTGATATTTATATGCCATACATAACAGGTAACCAACTGTGTAATATGGTCCAATTCTTCCATGGAGATGTTCTGGTGACATCATAAATCATAAGGCCAGAGGCCGAGTGGTTTGTATATTCCACTAGAACCCCAAGATGGCAATAGAGGACCATATCTTATGTGGAACTGTTAAGAATTTTTTTAATTACTGAGCTTATTTATGAGAGGCTTCTACCGCTGGAGCATCACTTTTTTTTATGCTCCGGTGGAGCAAGCCTCTCAATCATATTTACGAGGCGACTACACTCTGCATGGCTTTGCATAGCCTCATAGATATGGAGTAACACAAAGCTGTGCCTATGGATTTTGACGCTGCCCCAGATTTACTTAATCACATAAACCTGGAGAAGCACCAAAACCTTATGCCTCCCTAGAGCAGGTATAACAAGGAGAAATATTTTTATTTCTACTTGATTTCTTCTCTTTCTACATGTGCTGCATTTTGCAGCACACATAGAAAAAGGAAAACGACTCTCTGGATTGTTTTTGTGCCTGAAGGTAGTCCTTCCTGCACAAAAACAATCCTGCCTGCAATGGAGGCACCCTTGCACCATGCTGCAAAGGTGCATGTGTTGGCGCTAGGAAGCAAATTGTGCACCAGCGCAGGGGGAAAGGACAGGAATGCACCTTATTTTATAAATACTGTGCCTTCCTGCCCTTTCACACTGGCGTAGGGCAGTGCAGCAAGAAGTCTTGTGGAGCTGCATATGCTAATTCCTCATAAATGACATCCTACATGTTTATTTTTGGGTTCGCACCTTGAAAAAGCTGTTTTCTTTGAAGTCCAGCTAACAGTGGGCGCTGAGGGAATTAAATTTAGGTTTGAAGTTTATTTATTTGCATAAGTTAGTTAAAACCATTGCATTACAATAAAATAACATTTAAGAAGAAGCAATTGTTCATGAGGCATAAAAGTTCTGATAAAGTGTTATGTGTCATCATGTGGCTCAGGGCTTATTTTTGTGTTTACATTGGTCTGTGGCTCTGCGACCGGCCCCGGTGAAGAGTGTCACCCATCTGGCTCATCGGTTTTCCAGATCTTCCTTCCTTTCCATTCTTCTTGAATACTTTGTGTTCTTCTAACGTTAGTCCCAGTTCTCATGTAAAGTGCTTGTAAGTTGTGACTTTGGCCGTAACACAGTGATAAGCCCTGATGGGGAATATCACCCGTCTGACTCGTCGGTTGTCCTGGTCTTATTTCCTTCCAGTTCTCCTCGGGTGCCGCTAGTTCTTATCATTGATCCTAGTTCTCTTTTAAAGTGCTTGTGTTTTGCGACTTTATGTCAATTTAAATCAGACTGTTGTTTGGATAAAACCATTGAAGGTCTACGGACTCAGTTTTTTTTTTCCTCCAAGACAAAGTCTGCATTCTTTCGGGGTCCTGTGTTTAAAGAAATCCAGGATCAGCTTTTGCATTATACGTGGGTGAGGTCGGCGACCAGAGCGGGGCTGGAGAGTGTCCCTTATAGATTGCCCAAATCTTCCATAGCGCACCAGGATGTGGGACTCCATTTGTGTGAAACTTATTGCTGAAGCGTCAAGGCAGGTGCTTGCTTTTTCACTCAGGTATAATTCCCTAAGAAGGATTCTTCTTTCATTTGCTAAGGCTGAGCAGCAGCACAGGAGGTGTAGCCATGATTCTTGTATGTATTCGCACAGTCGACATGCTCCTCCTGTATGTTGATTTGCCCAGGCCCGGCTAAATTCCACTATTGGCAATACCAGCAGTCGAATGTACATGATATCTATTTTGGTTTTTGGGTTCAGTGAGGTGGAGAGGTATGGCTGGGGGTTTGATTACCAAATATGAAGCATTCAGCGGGCCAGGAAGGGTAGTGTTTTTAGTGTTGTCTGGTCTTGCAGAAACAATGCTAATTGAACTTGTTTATTGATGCGCTTTTTCCAAATAGCAAATGAAATGAAGGGCAGAGTGAGTGCTTGTTTATTTATATCTGTGGCGGGCCATGGCTCTCTCAAGCTGTGTGTTCCGCGGGCAGCCATATTTTTCGAATATGTCTCTGAGGCAGCTTTTTAGGGATTGCTCAGGTGATTTCAGAATACGAATATAATATTTTCAGAGGTCAGCCTGAGGTTCTGGACTTTTAAGAGTCCAGAGGTGTCAGGGAAACAACACCCAAAGACCCCTGAGTTCCTCCTGTCTCGGTGCACAAATAAACAGAGACACGGGCTTCTCGATGGTGGCGTCAAAGACCAAGGTTTATTTACTGCAGGGACACAGAAGTCATAGGAACCACACAGAGGCAGAATCTACGAGACTGTTCGAATTGCTTTAAGTGGGTTGTTCCTTAAATACACGGAAAATGTCTTTAGGCAACATTACATGAATATTTCTCATGCCCAACCCGGTATCCCAAATAAACAGTAAATAGACATCAAACAATAATTAGTCGTAGGTTTTCGGTATTCGATCAGGTCCCCTTGTCAGTTTTCCATTCTTTACCCGATCCTCCCCATCATAAAAATCGTAACCTCCCCATTGTAAAAGCCCAGAAGGAGAGGAGCAGAGCCAGATGCAAAGGATTGAAAAGTAGGATAAGAGGTGTTTATGGATCATAAACGGGCATGGCTACCGTCTTCGGCCTTTCAACGGACACGAGAACCAGTATAGCAGGACTGGCCTCAGGCAAGGGAGGCAGCTTGATTCTGCCTAGTCATGCAGCGTCAGCCTTTCTCGGGGCTTGAGCTTACGTGTCCTTAACAAGGTGACTCTGTCGGGGTCATTGCCCGTTCATTGACTATGTGAGGGCAAGAAACAAAATGGATGCCGTAACTAAAATGGATGCCATGACTTTACAACAGAATGCCCTATTTCTCAGTGAATTCATGCTAGTTGCGTAGCGAAAACACTGTTATGTATGTAATGGATCATTTGCGGTTCATTGGTACCAAAATCGTGTCAGTACTACGATACCGATTTCACAGGCTCGGATCGCTACAGAACCTCAGACCGTCCTTTTGCCCTTACATAGGCAATAACTTACTCTATGTCGGAGTCCATTTCTATGTTCATCAGGTCACTGATATGTTGTTGAAGCATTACTCTATCCCGTGGCGTATCTCTAAAAACAGGTGGTCTTCTTACGCATGTAGAAATGCAGAGATTACATAAGGCAGGACCACACTGAACAATGAGACAGCACGAAAATAAAAATACCAACGCAACACCAGTGACTATCAGAACCTTCCATCCCCATGCAGACAACAGGCTCCAGAACCATCCCATAAATGACCAGTCACCTTCCTCTACATGAATAGAGTCAGAGATTTTGTGTAACTTAGAGATGGCCTTATATACTGTTGGCGCATTATCTGGGATAAAAACACAGCAGCTCGATTGGATCATCTTACATACTCCACCTCGATCTGCAAGTAACACATCAAGAACCATACGGTTCTGTAATGTCATGAGGCGATCCGCTTGAAGCTCAGCTGTCAGGTTACTAAGGGCACCCGCAGTTTCGGTGATAGTGGATTCAACTACCCGTGTTAGTTGACGTAAGTTTCTACTGTTAACCATAGGCCCCCAGAACGGAAGGAAACCTTTGAAGAAGTCTCCTGCTTCTTGGCCAGCAGTATCTTCTTTACTGAAAACACCTCTCACAACTCTAGTTTTGTGATAGTCCGGTGCAGCAGTGTATGTCGGAGGTAGCAGTTGAGCAATATAACATGAGCCTGAGAAGTCAGCAGGCAGCCATGTGTATGCTCTGTCTTGGCAAACAAAATAGGTACCCTTAGCAGCTAAGAATGCAGGGGAAGACTGTGACGGGAAAACATATGTTTCGATACAGTCACTCTTCCCTAGTCGAGCTTTCGGATTCCTCCCATTTCCTTGCAAACAGACCTGACCTTGGTGGGGTACGACCCAGATCGGAGTTGAGCTTTTACGTTTGTTCTCACCCAGAGTAATGCCATATTCCGTAACATTCCAACCCATGTAAACTCGCAATTCATCCTTGGGAATGAACGGAGTGTTATTGACATCTCTAACCATGTCAGTGATTCCTTTTACCAAGGCTCTATTAGCAGAGTTATACCGAGTGGAACGCGGAGGTCGTGGAGGATAGGTCTCTAGGGCATAAGCGAACATGGTCTGAAATGCCCAGAATGATCCATTATAACTAAAGGGCAGAACCAGGTAAGGGATGCCCTTGTCCATGGTATGTGGTATCAAGCCACACACCCAGCAGTTTGTTGTGTTAACTACTAGTTGATGTTGGTGCAAGAGCTGAATGAAAGTGTTATTTATAAACTCAGAGCGTCGAGCTTGCTCGTGGGCAGGAAAAGGATGGAAAGAATGAAGAGAAACAACAGTCGGAGAAACAGGAACATGGGGAGATACTGTAGATGTAACAGGTGTAAAGATCAACTGAATACCAAAAATAATTCCGCCTACCAAAGTTATCAAAACAATTAGAAGTGTCAGAGTACATTGCATTAGAAAACATTTGCTATATAATATGTCATATAGCTTTGTCTTGTGCACATTTATGACATTAACCCGTCGCAGTTCAGGAAGCTCCATCTTCTACAACCGTTCACAACGGATGGTTTGTACCTGTTAAAAACTTGCCTCTGTTTACCCTGGGAGTTCCCAAGATAGACAGAAGAAACCGACCTTATGTCTGATTCCCTGCAAATTAAAACAAGGCACACGTTACGACCTTACGGTAACCCAGACGGCAAGGTGAGAGAAACAATAAAAACAAAAAGATAAAAATTTTGAGCAAACTTCCTGACTGAATGGAATGCAGTAAGATCAAAACAGTTTTCAAACAGAAAGGTAATTATGCAATGTCATTAGTTCATAACATGAGAACGTAGATTATATCTGTACTTTCCGGATCTTGTCTGATCTTGAAATAGCTGGTCTACAGGTGCGGAAATGTTCGACTCCACAGGTGACAAATGTTCACTTTGTACAATACTCGGTTCAAGATTCAAAGGAGCGGTTCCTGCTGAGGTGTCAAAGTTCTGTGTTTCAGTTTGTGGGTGGTTCGTTATGTACTCTGCATCACTGAAAGGGATGTGCCTAGGAACAGGTTCTGTCTCGGATACGCCAAATCCCTGTCTAACCCAGTTGTCATAGGGAAGTGGGAGAGGGACACGTTTCATATGGCTAGCGTGCACCCAATTCTTCCTTCCAGCTAGGCGTACAGCAGTTCTTGTTGTGAGGAGTACCTGGAACGGACCCACGAATCTTGGCTGGAGGTTCCGAGTTCGTTCAAAATTCCGTACTACAACTTGGTCGCCTGGTTTCAACGTGTGGCCTGGACTCTCTGGCAGTTTAGGCAAGGATTCAAATACCTGTTGATGAATAAGGCTTAATTTAGCAGTCAGGTCATAAAGATAATCAATCAACATTGGGTATTCAATCTGTTTGAATTCCTTTGGCCTAGGGACTCCCCAAACATTAGCAGGACGACCCAACACAATCTCATATGGGCTAAGCCCTACTCGAGAGTGTACAGTCGTTCTGGTGGACAGTAGAGCTAAAGGCAGTGCATCTGGCCAAGATAGACCAGTGGAAGCTTGAATTTTAGCAAGTTTCAGTTTCAGGGTGCCATTGTACCCTTCAACCAAACCCGCTGACTGCGGGTGATTCGCACTGTGAAACTTTTGGGTAATACCTAAACCCGTACACACACTCTTCATAACTTTCCATACAAACTCACTTCCATTGTCCGACCAAACAATCCGTGGCATACCATACCTGGGGAAGTACTCTTTAAGGAGGATTTTGGCAGTGGACATAGCAGTGTTATCCTTTAACGGATATGCCTCAATCCATCTTGAAAAGGCACAGACTACCACTAGGACATATTTAAGATTGTTACACCTATCCATGTGGATGAAATCCAACTGAATCACTTCAAAGGGACAAGAAGGGGGAGCAAAATGACCAGTTGGGGTTGGGGTTCCCTTGCCAGGATTATGCATCAGGCATATCATGCAGTTCTTCACCACTCTTTCCGCACACTTAGTAATTCCATCGTTCTTCCATACTGGAGCTAACATTTTACAGATCCCTTTCGAACTGATTTGCGCCGCTCCATGCGCCATCGTAACTACTGCGAGCACATACGCATCAGGTAGCATCCAACGTTGCTGCTCAGACAAATCAACCCAACATCCACTTGAATCCTTTTTACCCGTTTTCTCCTTCCATTCATTCTTCTCATTTTCAGTTGCTTCATTCTGGATTGCTTTCACACTTTCAATCGTATTCTCACACATTCCTGATTCAGCAATCCATCTTGCAGACGTTGCAACGTACATTCGGCTCGTCATGTTCTTGGCCGTTTCTTTAGCGACCTCATCAGCAAACGCATTCCCACGGCCAACATCATCCGTAATCTTTCGATGTGCACTGCACTTCACAATCGCAACTTCATTCGGTAGGGTCAGGGATTCCAATAGATCGCTGACTAACTGTCCATGTTGGATCTTAGTTCCATGGGACGTGAGAAAACCTCTTTCTTTCCAGAGACGTCCAAAGCTATGTGCTACGCCGAAGGCGTATTGGCTATCAGTAAACACATTCACTCTCTTTCCCTCAGCTAAAACACACGCTCTTGTTAATGCAATTAATTCTGCAGCTTGGGCAGAATTCTGACTTACTCTTGCAGTCTCAACAATCGTACTCAAAGTCGTAACTGCATACGCGGCCGTCACATCACCATTCTGTAGTTTAAAACACGACCCATCGACATATAAAGTGCCGTCTGGATCTAGTAACGGAGTATCTTTCAAATCAATCCGACCTTTTGTCTCTTCCTCAGTTCTAAAACAGCAATCATGGGGCTCTGAATCACTCGACTCCTGAGTAGTCGGCAACAGCGTTGCTGGATTCAATATGTTGCATCGCTTAATCTGAATGTGGTTTGCCAAAAGCGTCAGCTCATAGCCTGATAGTCTAGCACTGGTGAGGTGCTGAGTTTTCGTTCGATTCATGAGTGTATCCACAGCATGTGGAACCATGACTACTAACATGTTGTTCATGATTAGTCCAGCAGACTGTCGAATAGACACTGCAGCTGCTGCTGTAGCTCTCAAACAACTTGGCAATGCTCTGGCTTCCGGATCTAATGTGGATGAGAAATATGCGCAAGGTCGCTGTTTGTCACCAAATTGTTGCGCTAATACACTCAACGCACAACCTTCTCTTTCATGGACATATAGTGTAAACGGCTTACTGTAGTCAGGAGTACCCAACACAGGAGCTGAACACAGCGCATCACGTAAGTCAGAGAAGCTCTGTTGACATTCGTCAGACCATGGCAAAGGGCTCGGAACACCTTTTCCAGTCAGGGCTACCAATGGTTTTGCCATGAGAGAAAAATGTGGGATCCATTGCCTACAGTATGACGTAATACCCAAAAACGCACGCACTTCTCTCTGTGTGCTTGGTACAGTCATCTGCGAAATTGCTTTGATTCTCTCCGGGGTCAACCTTCTTCCCTCCTTTGACAAAAGATGACCTAAGTAGGTCACTTCCTGGCAACAATATTGCAGTTTAGAAGGTGACACCTTGTGATGTAAGTCTGACAAATGACGTAATAGAGAAATTGTAGCTGCTTTGCAAGTTTCCTTGTCATCAGCAGCCAGTAAAAGATCGTCTACATATTGGATCAGAGCAACACCAGGAGGAAGTACAAGAGCATCTAATTGACTCTTCAATGCTTGGCTGTAAATTGAAGGGCTCTCACAATAACCTTGTGGAGCGCGTTTGAATCTGAAACTGCGACCTCCTAAGGAGAAACCAAAAATGTCTCTACTTTCCTCGGCTATCGGAATGCTGAAAAATGCATTTTTCAAATCGATCACTGTAAACCATGAGGCTGAGGCAGGAATCAACGTTAATAATGCAGTGATATCTGGTACCACAGGAAACTGTGGAATCACTATTTTGTTAACTTCTCTGAGGTCAATCACAAACCGGTAGATTGGAGGTTTGGAAGGGTCAGTACGTTTCAAAATCGGTAGAACACGACTATTGCAGATATTTCCTCTAGTTTCCTCAACCACATCTTTCTGTATCAAGTCTTTCACAATCAGCAAGAGTGCACGTTCCCCTTCATTCGAAATCCGATACTGTGGAATTCGTGGGAATTTAACATTCGCTTTCAGACTTACCACATAAGGGGGAATTTCCAAGAGGCCTACATCGTTAGGACCAGTTGCCCAAAGAGTATCAGGGAGAGAACGCAGCTCCGGTGGGAGCTTATCCATCGACATATACATTGGAGAGATTACTCTTTTGCCTGATGTGAGCTGTACTCCTGAAGGAGAACAGTACAGTGTCGCATGTAGGCGTTTCAACAGATCTAAACCAAGCAGATTCTCATTACAACCGGTTGTTAGAATAAGGGGTGCTTCTAGTTCGCATGGCCCAACAGAAATTGATAAAGGACTAGAAACAGGATTGTGAACAGGGGTGCCTGAGAAACCTACTGAAGTGTTCGTTAAGCCAGACAAAGGTGCGCCAGGGAGTTTCGCATGCATAATTGAACTTTTTGCCGCACCAGTATCCAACAGAAACGGTTCAACCACGCCTGATGTAACTACTGCGACATAAGGTCCACTCTGATCAACTGGAACTGATACTACTCCCTCTCTTTGCCTGTGGCTGTCCTAGTACTCGCTTCTCTGAATCTCTTCATTATGATCATAATAATCTTCAACATGATACTGTGGAGATCTACCTGCTTGCGCAGATTGTGCATTTCGCTGATCGAAATAATTCGATTGGCGATCAGCCTGTGGTGTCATTGTACCACGTCCTCTACCCCTAGGAGTTTGCATAAACCCAACATTACCTCTCTGAGCTGGGACACCACTAGTCTGTGCGTGCAGTACCGGACACTCATTCTTATAATGGCCCTCCTTTTTACAATAGGCACACTGATTCCATGCTAACTGTTGTCGGGAAAAACCATAATTAAATCTTGGGGACGTCCCTTGCTGGAATTGTGGCTGCTGCTGAAACTGGGGTCGCTGCTGTGTATCTGACTGATTCGAGCGAGGCGGATACGCCTGTTGCAATAGTACTTTAGTCTTCAAATCTTTCGTTTTCTTTTCTGACTTTTCCTTCTCTTCCTTCTCTCTATTCTCGTAATACTGAGCAGTTGCAAGTATCTGTGCTGTTGTCGACACTGCCCATGCACTTTCAGAATCCTTTAACTTGTTACTAAGCTCGGGTAGTAAATTAAACACAAACTTGTCGACAAACAATCTCTGGCCTCCCTCAGTACTCATATCTTGTCCACTGTGGTCTACGAAGGTCTCTTCAAATCTAGTGAAAAAGTCAGAGACGCTTTCGTCCTTCTTTTGCTTGCCTGCCGATAGTTTATCCCAATTAACTCGTAACGCTGGCATCAGCGTTTTCATCAGATTAATTATTCTGCCAGGTAGGGCAGCAATCAGAGGTTCAGGTTTAGCACCGCCAACTTGTTGTGCATCTGCTGCTACAATAGCTAGCCAATCACCTCCTAAGGCGACTGGGTGGTTCTCTTGCCGAATCTTGGCCCATATAGGCTGTGGCACTACATTACCAAATAACATTTCAATGTCTGCCAAATTCATGACGCACGCTTGAACTGTCTGCGTTAACTCTTTGTAATAACCAGCAGGATTTTTACGTGGGTCTGGCAACGCTTGTTTTACTGCTAATACTTCAGCCCGTTTCCAAGGGATGTGTATCCACACTCTCTGGAATTGTGCCGGGGCAGCTGCAATACCATTAGCCGCATCAGCTTGAACTGCATCACGCCATATCGGTGGAACTTCCCTCATCGGATATTGACCTCGTTTTTTCCTAGTAGTAATCGGTGAACCATCAGGGTCCCTTGTCGCTCGAAGAGGGGAATCATCCCTATAAGCTAAAATCAGTTCTATCGCTCCCCTTACTCCTGAACCTATCACCATTCCTGCGGCGAACTTCTGTTGAATATTTATCAGATCTGAGGGGACAGAATCTAAGTCATCATCTTCCCATTCTTCACGCACAAGAGAACACATCACGTCAAAAACATAACGTTGAGTTGGTTCATTCCATTGCATAAAAGTATCTAACACTCTTTGTGCATCATACTTCACAGCTTTCGACATCCACCTAAGAGCTGTCGAATCTAACATGTCTCGTTCCTGAGGACCAGGAAGCTGGCTACGTCTCTGTATAGAGTCAGAAACGGGGGTCCCAATTAAAGACCTGTAGAGAGGAGTTAAGATATTAGTTACAGAGTCGGTTATTTTCCGACGAACGGAAAGCGGAGTCAGAATGTTCATAGGGTTCGGGGATAGGGCAGCTGGAGCAGATGAAATAGTAAGGGTGGGAGTAGCAGGTAAAGCAGTTTGCGAAACGACAGGCAAAGGCGGAGCAGGCGACGCAGGAAGAGGGGGTGCCGAAGGAACATTAACCACGGGAAGGACAGGAGCTGGAATCAAAGGAAGTGGAGCAACTATTCCAGGCTGACCAGCAGCTGGCTGTACAACAGGTAGTAACTGTGGTACTGTAATACCCTGTGCATACGGTGGAGGTGAATTCAACAGGTAAGACAACAGAGGATCCTTTTCATGATCCTCCATCGGCTTAGTAGGACAAGATGGCAATACAGGGTAACATTTATCAATTGCCAAATTATATTTTCTATTCGCCATCTCCATTGCTTTCTCAGTCTCGTTGACATGTAGCTGCCTAGCAGACTCCATTAAAGTCAACCCTTTCTCTTTCTGTTCTTTCTTCGTCTTCCTAATTTCTCACTGTTTGGCTTCTTTGCGCCATACGCGAAAAGAATCAAACATTGCCGGCCGGGCTTTTCTCTTAAACAACTTCATTTCTAGATTGTCTAGAATTTCGATTTCGAAGCAACCATGCGGTGGCCAACTAAGGACACCATCTTTTCTGGTATAACGGACCCATACATCATTATACGTAATAGGACCCACACCATGTTTACAATAGAGCTCATATGTAGGAGTTCCAATCGGAGGAACCGAACACGAATCCTCCAACCGGGAATCCCCGTTGCAACGTAACCAGGACAGGAAACAATTACTACTGGTAGTCATGACAAACAAAGACAAATTCCAACCAAAATGCGCAAAGAACTTAGGCCTACCAAAATGAACTATTACCAAAACAAAGATTATCTAAACAAGAGCAACCAATGATAATCTACGACTTAAACCAGAGTAACAAAGAACAACCAAACTGAGCGTAACCCACTTAATACTTAACTGAAATGTGGAAGACGTCACCAAGGAGAACCCGTCTACGTCTCGCCGTACTAAGGTCTGCACCTCGGGTCCAAGACAGGGCGACAGTCAGGGCAGCGGTCCTCTGTAGCCGTCTGGGAACGGGAACCCTCGTGGAAGAGATCGTCGGGCCACTTTTACGAAATGCAGGGATCGAAGAAGCGGGGTACCTCCCTCCGGAAGCTTCACACGAAACTTCTCGAACTTTTCAGGCTTTGGACCGGTACCGGATGACGTCGCCCAACGTTGGGCGCCAATTTGAGATTCTGGACTTTTAAGAGTCCAGAGGTGTCAGGATAACAACACCCAAAGACCCCTGAGTTCCTCCTGTCTCGGTGCACAAATAAACAGAGACACGGGCTTCTCGATGGTGGCGTCAAAGACCAAGGTTTATTTACTGCAGGGACACAGAAGTCATAGGAACCACACAGTGGCAGAATCTACGAGACTGTTCGAATTGCTTTAAGTGGGTTGTTCCTTAAATACACGGAAAATGTCTTTAGGCAACATTACATGCATATTTCTCATGCCCAACCCGGTATCCCAAATAAACAGTAAATAGACATCAAACAATAATTAGTCGTAGGTTTTCGGTATTCGATCAGGTCCCCTTGTCAGTTTTCCATTCTTTACCCGATCCTCCCCATCATAAAAATCGTAACCTCCCCATTGTAAAAGCCCAGAAGGAGAGGAGCAGAGCCAGATGCAAAGGATTGAAAAGTAGGATAAGAGGTGTTTATGGATCATAAACGGGCATGGCTACCGTCTTCGGCCTTTCAACGGACACGAGAACCAGTATAGCAGGACTGGCCTCAGGCAAGGGAGGCAGCTTGATTCTGCCTAGTCATGCAGCGTCAGCCTTTCTCGGGGCTCGAGCTTACGTGTCCTTAACAAGGTGACTCTGTCGGGGTCATTGCCCGTTCATTGACTATGTGAGGGCAAGAAACAAAATGGATGCCGTAACTAAAATGGATGCCATGACTTTACAACAGAATGCCCTATTTCTCAGTGAATTCATGCTAGTTGCGTAGCGAAAACACTGTTATGTATGTAATGGATCATTTGCGGTTCATTGGTACCAAAATCGTGTCAGTACTACGATACCGATTTCACGGGCTCGGATCGCTACAGAACCTCAAGCCTCAAGGGTTAGTGTTTGTTTGACCAATCCAAACTCCAGCCTGAGTCTCTCCATAGAGAAGAGTTTTGGGAGTTGGAAGATTTTCTTGTAGCCCATGCACTGTGCCCGCTCCAGGATTTCCGAGCAGTCGCCCAGGAATGCCTGTGAGAGTGAGAGTGCTGGGAGGAGGGAAGCTTAGATGACTTTCCCTATACCCTCTGCAGAAGGACTTCTTAACTTGTTGTTAGGTTTAGTTATATTGTCGGTAATTGCTGGGGATTTCTTAATCAGATCTTTTTTGTGGGCAAAGGGTTTGGCAAATTCAGTAAACCAGACCCCGAGGTACTTATATTTCTGCCCTGAGTTGATTGTCATTAAGCCTACTGTACATATGGTTTGTTTTTTGCACTTTTGCCATCCAAGTACAAGGATCTTGGTCTTTTCTGGGATGATGATGAGGTAATTTGTTGTGTTGTACTTGTGTAAGATGGTCAAAGCGCATTGCAGTTCCACTTTGGTGTGACCATGATGACGATATCATCAGCGTGTTGGAGAATGTGTAGAGGGCGATGGGCTAGACGAGGAGGCCCAAGGAAGCTGTTAGAGAGAGCTTTTCCAAAATTTGCTGTATACTTGTTGAAAAGTAGGGGAGCGAGCACGCAGCCTTGTTTCAACCCACTGGTCGTGCAGATTTTAGCTGAAAGGGATGTAGGGCCTGTTTTCACTCGTACCCAGGTTTCCGAGTAGAGGAACATTATGGCCATTAGGAGTGAAGATGGAATGCCCCAGATTACTATTTTCTTCCAGAGAGTTTGTCTGTCGACCTTATCAAAAGCTGCAGTTAGATCGACAAAGCTGCAAAAAAGTTGAGGTTGGTTCAACTAGGTGGCTGATGACACATGGCAGATAGAGCTTTTATGCTGTTGATTGTAGCAGCTTCTCCACAGAAGCCTGTTTGAAAAAATGGGATCAGCTTGTTTTCTTCTGCCCAAGTTTCTAGTTTTTCCAGTAGGATTCGGGCGTATGCTGTTGCTTCCAGGTCTAACAAAGCAATTAACCGGTGATTACTTGGATTTAGGCAGTCACCTTTTTGTAGATTGGGCATAGTATTAAACCTCCCCAAGATTCAGGTGTTTTGCCCAATGTGTCAGCGGTGTTGAATAGCTGGGTTAGTAGCGCAGCCCAGCCCTCTAGTGCTGATTGAAAGATCCTTGCAGGGAGCCCATTTGGGCCAGGTGCCCTGCTGGCCTTCATGGATTTGATTAGTTTTACTATTTCCGTAGATGAAATCGAGGCTTGGTGTTCTTCTGCTTTCGGCGGGATGGGGTCTGTGGTGACTTTAAGGGTGTATGCAAGAAACTGGCTCCTGATGTGGTTCTCCCACACTGCTGCTAGAATTGCGTTTGTCCTTGGAGGCTCAAGGGATTTTAGGTTGTTCACATACTGCCAGAATAGAGCTAGGGATCCTTCCTTGAGCATTTTGAATAAAAAATCCATTCCTCCTCTTGTTGTGCTTATTTCAAGGCCCAGACGTTTTTTTGTGGGCTTTTCATGCCTCCTTTACCACCGATAAGTTTACGGCTGTTGGGTTAAGTTTGAGCAAGCAGGATCTCTTTCTCAGGTTCTTCCACATGAGGTTGATGCTCCGTTTCAGCAGAGGTCTGTTTAGATGACTGAGTGGCTACTGATTTTGGTTGTTTTGCTTTGGGGGCCCCTGTGATCCTAGAGGGATACTGCCAGATTTCTGGTCATGAGATCTTAGTTTGTTAGAAGTAGGTCCCCTGGTTGATCCTGGAACCAAAGTCTCCCCTCGTCGAGTCATTTGGCTGCCTGGAGTAAATGGTAAGGTTGCCACTTGATTCTCCTTACTAGGGTCTTTAATTATACTCATGTCGAGTAGCCTAGCTCCTGGCCAGTGTCAACTATCTGGTGACGTAAGTTCAGGCTTGTGACCAGAGGATTATGATCGCTTTCTGTGTGAGTTACTATGTTGAAACTCTGGAGATGATTTATGAAGTAGTTTGACATTAAGATAAAGTCAATTATGGAGATTTGCTTAAACGTGGGGTGGGTCACCCTTCCAGCATCAGTCAGAATCTGATCTACTGATTTTAGACCAAATGTGGTAAGTAGGTTGTTAAGTAGGTCGTTAAATTGGTCTTGTTTGTTGCTGGTTTGAGTGATTTTGTGACGATTACCTAAGTATTTGGTATTAAAGTCCCCTGCCAGCACAATTTCATGAGTGGGAATAAGATTCAATGATTGCTTTTATGCTTGAGCACCATGACCCCATTGCGTACGCATTTGAAGTTTTGCGTGGGTTCAAGTAGCAGTTCATGTGGCCCAGGGAGAGGGGCTTCTTGACGCTTTTTAGTCCTTCAATGGATAGGACTTGTAAGTTCTTGTAGAATTGTGTGGATAAGGAGACCAATACTATTGCTGGCTGCTTTAGGAAGATCGAGAGGCCCCCCCCATGGGTTGCCCGAATAAGCTTGTTTGATTTACCCGTTGAAAAACTTCGTAGAATCCATAAATTGCCGTGGAATTCAGTGACCATGTCTCATGAAGGCATATGATGTCACTACTGTTTAGAAAGTCGCCCCCTGTTTAGATCCTAGCATTGAGGCCAACCCTGCCACGTTCCAGGAAATAATGGATGCCAGTTTACTGTTCTGCAGGGGCAGTAGAGTTAGTGAGGAAGAAAGTTCCGGGGTGCTAGGTCACATGATGGAAGTTGCTGCCCCCGGGTGTTGGCTGCATGGTTCTGGTCTACGAGTTTCCAGCTGATGGTCCGGTCCTTGGTGATGAGTACAGGCCCCAGCTAGGCCCGCAGGACACAAGGGTTCGCTCTCCTGCAATGGAATCTATAAGGAAGTTGGCACGGAAACTGCAAAGTACAAAGACAAGGTTTATTAACCCTTAAGGGTGGTCCTACAATCCATACAATACCCTTCAGTATTGCATAGAGTAGCACAAAGAACTTGCATACACGGTCCCCTTTTATACACAACAGAGGGGCTCATAAGTGGGAGGGCACGACATGAGACGAGGAATGTTACCTTTTATGGACATTTGCAATACAAGATCGATATGTGGGCGGAGATGACATACTCCTTAAGCCCGCGAAAACATGGTCAAGCAAGGACTAACTGATAACAGATGTGGTCAAGTCTGGGCATGCGCCAGACGGACAAAGGAACTATTTATAGACTGTTACTAGGCAGATTACAAGAGCAACTAACACAAAGATAAGACTCTCCTCGTGTTGAGCACGTGGAGACATGACAATACAAAATGGAGTCCAGACTTCAGTCAACATAACAAAAGGAACATGTGTAAGGGAGGAGAATTCATGTCTTTAGTAAATGCTTAATCACATCGAAGTTGCAATTTACAACAGACGACCCTTTCAGCATTTACTGAAGACATCCGGCTTGTTAGAATAATCATCATATATATCAATTATCATCATCTCTTCTACTTCCTTAGCTAAACGTTTCTGATAAGTGACATTGGCAATAGCTTTCTTATCGGGGATACAAAATGATACACATACGGAACAGAGCAAAGGACCACATTGAATGCAGATACAGCAAGAAAACAGAACTGCTATAATTATGCAGAGACCAGTCAAAACCTTCCAACCCCAAGCGGTGATCAATGCCCAAAACCATCCAGAAAAGGACCAAGTGCCGTTTTCTGTATGGATTTCAGCTGCAATTTTATGCAACCTGTTAATTGCATTGTAGACCGAAGGTGTGTGGTCAGGAATAAACACACAGCAACTACTTCCGATAATTTTACAAGCTCCACCTCGATCAGCTAACATAACATCTAACACCATACGATTCTGCAATGCAACAATTCTGGTAATCTGTAATTCTTCCGTAAGATTCCCAAGAGCAGCAGCGGTTTGGTTTGTCACAGCCTCTACCACTCGTGTTAATCTTCGAACTTTCCTACTATTTAGGGCAGCTCCAACGAAGAAAAACAATCCTAGATTGAAGTCGATATACTGCTGTAAACTGGTGTCAGTTTGATCCACATCATTAATTGATAAAGTACGTTTATACCTATTTACAGTCACATTATTTAACAACTTTAAATCCTTATGATAGGATGCAGGTGCCAGAAATACAGGAGGTAACAAAAATGATACATAACATACTCCAGACCAACCGGCTGGCAAACGATAATAACCCTTAGTTCCACACACAAAATACGTATTATGGGATGCTAAGAAAGTACTGTTATTCAATCCATCGATGTTTAATATGGTAATACAATCGCTAACACCGACGGGAATATAACCCACACTTTGGACACACAGGTCCGCTTGAGCTTGTGCCACTTGAATCACAAATTTATCTCTTCCCACAGTGTCTCTGGTGTTCGTAAAAACATATGGAATCGATTCATTGTCTGGTCGATACTCTTCCCATTCCCAAATTGTCCCATTCGCTTGCGGATATCCATCTTTATCCTGATGACATTCTTTATTGAGTCTGAAGAGTAATCGTCCCACTGTGGGTTTCCGAGTGGCAAAAAGCAAAGTGTACCATGCTCTACAAGAGCCATTATGAGAGAAAGGAAGAGGTATGAATGGCGTTCCTCCCTTCTTCTGATGAGCTGGCATCATACCACATATCCAACAGTTCGTAGCATTGGTGGCAACATGGGTATGATGTAACATCTGAATGAAAGTGTTATTCAAATAGGACTGACGATGCTTCAATTCTTGATACGGAAGGGTATAGAAATAGTGCTCCGCAGGCACTGGAGTGGTCAACACAAGCAACTCTCTCGCAGGAGTCACGTTCTCCACAAACCATGTGGTTATCCCAACAATAGTTACTGTGAGCATAAAACCTGTTGCACAGAGGATCTTCTTCTTCTCCATGTCAAAAATAGAAAATCAATATCTTCCTGAAACTAAAGGTTTGTCAGAACTCTTTCCCCTTGGGCAGCGGTCGATTTCTTCACCAACGGGCCAAGACGGGTGTCACTACACTAATGCAGGGCTGATCCCCCCCCCCTTGCCTCACTGGCTCTCCGTTTCACTAACCCAAGGGCCGTTCTGACAACATGTCCCGATACTGAAGGATTCACTTTCTTGGCCTCAGATGATATCGCCTTCCTCCAGGAGTCGCGTGGTCCGGAAAGAGCTCCTCAGCGTCGTTCGATTCCACAGCACGGCCTTTCTCTGTGGTCAGAATCTCTCGTTGATCGGTCAGTACAGCGGGCTCCACCAATCCGGGCGGTACTTTGCGGCAGTGCAGGGAATGGATCCAATTCTTTCTATTGGAAACTCGCACAGCCGTCCTTGTTGCCAGCAGGACTTGCTCAGGGCCCACCCATCTCGGCTCCAGGCTGTTCGTTCTGTCGAAGATTTTCAGCATGACATAGTCTCCAGGCCGGAGACTATGTCCTTCGCCGGTGGACCGATCAGGGAGCGCCTCCCGGACCTGTTGATGAATGGAAACCAAGTTATCCGTTAACTGTGCCAGATAATCATTCATCATTACACAAGGTACATCATACACAGTCTTAGGTTTTGGTGGACCCCAAATATTCATTGGACGTCCAAAGACAATCTCATACGGTGTAAGACCGATTCGAGAGTGCGGTACCGACCTAATTGACAACAATGCCAGCGGTAAAGCGTCTGGCCAAGTCAAAGACGTTGAAGCTTGAATTTTAGCGATCTTGAGCTTCAGTGTACCATTATACTTCTCGACTAGTCCTGCAGATTGAGGGTGGAATACTGCATGGAACTTCTGGGTGATGCCTAGACCCTTCAGAACATACTTTATAACGTCCGCTATAAAGTGGGGCCCGTTATCACTTCACAGAAGTCTACAAACGCCATATCGAGGGAAGAACTCCTTCAACAGCATCTTAGCGGTAGTCATTGCAGTATTGTCTTTCGTAGGGTAGGCCTCAACCCATTTGCTGAAGGCACACACCACTACTAGAACATACTTCAAATTGTTACAACGCTCCAGCTGGATGTAATCCATCTGTAACACCTCAAAGGGTGCAGTAGGCGTTACGAATCCTCCTGCTGGGGTCCGAGTCCCCTTTCCTGGGTTGTACCGCAAGCAGATCATACAGGTCTGCACCACTCTCTTTGCCGTGCTAGCAATCTCTGGATGCTCCCAAACTTGGGTAAGCAATTTTACAATTGCGGAAGCTCCAACATGTGCTAGCCCATGTGCCATCTGAACCATAGGTTGTACAAAAGCCGTGGGCAATTTCCATCGATCCATCTGCTTATTTCTCCAGCAACCCTCATCATCCAATTCTCCCTCACTGGACCATTGCTCCCGTTCTTTATCAGAAGCGGTCCTCTGTATTTCTCGCACTTCTTCCTTCGCATCATGCCATCTTTCTACTTGCGACTTTACTACATACATGGCAGTAGCACCGGGCTGCATCGCAGTCTCCCGCGCCACTCGGTCTGCTAACGCATTCCCTTCTCCAACTTTATCGACTACTTTCCTATGGGCGCTACATTTAATGATAGCAATTTTCTTCGGATATGTCAATGCAGTTAAAAGATTATGAACTAACTCCCCATGCATTATTTGTACTCCATGCGACGTTAAGAACCCTCTTTCCTTCCAGAGCAGGCCGAAATCGTGCGCTACTCCGAAGGCATAGCGGCTATCTGTATAAACATTCACACACAATCCTGTACTGAGCTCACATGCTCGTGTTAATGCTATCAGTTCCGCTGCTTGAGCTGATTTCTGTGGTATGCGTGCTGTCTCCACTATTGTTTGCAATGTGGTAATCGCATACGCTGCTGAAGTCGTACCATCTGGTAGCTTCAGGCATGACCCATCCACCCACAGTTCTCCATCTACATCTGAAAAGGGCGTATCCTGGAGATCAATACGACCCTTTGTTTGTTCCTCGGTCATGAGGATACAATCATGTGCTTCTCGTGCCTCAGACCGAGTCTCGGGGTATGGCAACAATGTGGCAGGATTTAACGTCACGCACCTCTTCAACGTGATATGAGGAGCCAAAAGCGTCAGCTCGTATCCCGTTAAACGGGCACTGGTCAAATGCTGCGTCTTTGTCTGATTAAGCAGGGCATCAACAGCATGGGGGACTAATACCAACAGCTTATGAGATAACACAATTCCCTCGCTCTGGCGTATTGACACAGCTGTCGCCGCAACCGAGCGAAAACAACCAGGCAATGCTCGGGCAACAGGATCAAGTACAGCCGAAAAGTATGCACAAGGGCGCTGCTTATCGCCGTGCATCTGCACTAAAACTGATAATGCACATCCATCTTTCTCATGCACATACAACGAGAAAGGCTTGGTATAATCAGGTGTTCCTAATACTGGTGCTGAACAGAGGGCCTGTCGCAGTTTCTGAAAGGCAGTGTCACACTCATTCGTCCAGGGGAGCGGGATAGGTGTATCTTTTGTCAAAAGGGCTAACAATGGCTTGGCTATATACGAAAACCCTAATATCCACTGCCTGCAAAAAGAGACAAGACCCAAAAATGCGCGCACGTCCTTCTGCGTGGACGGCGTCGGTGTATCCAGAATCACTTGAACGCGGTCTGGTGTGAGTGCACGTCCCTCCTTAGACAAAAGGTGACCTAGATAAGTCACCTTTGGTCTACAAAATTGCAACTTTTTCCGAGAGACTTTGTGATTGTGGGATGCCAAAAAGGAAAGCAAAGACAACGTACTCGTTTCACACAACTCCGGGGTGTCAGCCGCCAGCAAGATGTCATCGACATATTGAATGAGGGCGACACCCTCGGGCAGAACAAAGGAGTCCAATTGTCTTTTCAAGGCTTGACTGTAGATGCTAGGGCTTTCCGTATAGCCCTGGGGAATTCTACAAAATCGGTAAGACCTATTATTGAGAGTGAAACCAAAAAGGTATCGACTATCGGGATGAATGGGAATTGAAAAGAAGGCATTTTTCAAATCAATAACAGAAAACGTGGTCGCCGTAGGCGGGACCAAAGTAAGCAACGTCGTGATATCCGAAACCACTGGGTACTGAGGTATCACGATCTTGTTTACTTCTCTCAAATCAATGATAAACCGATAGACTTTGGCATCCGTATCCTTTTTCAGAATGGGTAGAATCGGGCTATTACAAACATTATAGGGAACTTCTTCCACCACTCCCACCTTAATCAAATCCTGCACAATCTGTATAAGAGCCTCTTCCCCCTCCTGCGAAATACGATACTGTGGAAGGCGTGGTAACACCGCCCCCTCCTGGACACTAATGTGAACAGGCGGAATCACCATCTGTCCCACATCAGTGTCCGAAGTGGCCCACAGAGCACGGGGGAGGGCAGCTAACACAGCATCTTCTGTAGCCACACACATCCGTTCAGACAGGGGGTAATTGTCATTCAATATCACCCGCACTCCAGCAGGGGAACACCGGATCGTAGCTCTGAAGTGCTTCAGCATATCAAGGCCCATAATATTATCCGGCGTGTTCGGAGCTAACAAAAACGGACAGGGTGCAGAAAAGGAATTAACCCGAAATGTAAGGGATTGCGAAAGAGGGCTTCGGGAGAGTGTTCCATCAAACCCTACCGATGTAACCATTAAGCCAGATGGGGGAGCCCTCGGAACCAATTGTTTAGACAGCGCACTACGAGTCGCTCCTGTGTCCACTAGAAACTGATCAGTGGAGCCCAAAACCTCAGCTGATACGTAAGGACCCCTCTGATCAACTGGCACCTCAACTGATTCTAACCCCCATCCAACGCATTCCTATGCATGCTGAGAATCATGATACCCAGACCGGTCAATCCCCGACACTTGATACTGATTTTGGCGATCAAAAACATTAGACCTATCTCGTTGCTGCCCAGCAAGGTCAAAACGAGCGTGATCATTAGAATTCCCTCTAAAATTCGAGAAACCTCCTCTACCTCTGGGGCCACTCTGAGTGTGTCCCTGACCGTGCCCCTGCCGTGAAGCATGCAACGCTGGGCATTCTCTGGCCCAGTGCCCCGATTGCTTACAATACGCACATTGATTCCTATTCAGATCAGATCGGCCCGAGGGAGGACCATAAAATCCTCCCCTTCCTCTATTTACACCCCGTCGGGGCGGACCATATACTTGTGCTAACATCACCTTCGTTTTTAAATCCTTCGATTTCTTTTCCTCCTGCCCCTTCGCTTCTAGCTCCTGGCGCTCATAGTACTGAGCTATAGTCAGAAGGGCTGTCGGGGTCGTAGTGGACCAAGAACTTTCACTCGCTTTGAGGCGAGCTGCAATTGCCGGTAATAGATTCGCCACATATTTGTCAGCAAAAAGGTGCCGACCCGTATCATCCGTAAGAGACTGACCACTAAAATCATGGAACGTCTCCTCAAAGCGCGTAAAGAAATCTGCAACTGATTCATCGGCTTTCTGCTTACACGAGGCTAGCATATTCCAGTCAATCTTTTTAGGGGGAATGATGGTCTTCAACTTAGTCAAAATAGCAGCGGGGAGATCTAAAATAATCTGAGGTGGTTTCTGCGCGGGCTTTCTCTCCCTATCCTCATCCTCAAGTTCAGACCATCGAGCCTTAAAAGTGGCAACATCATCTACCTTCCGCACGGACCGCCACATATCTGGTGGTAGAATAAGCCCAAAGAACAAATCTATATCCGCTAAGGTCATAATACAAGAATTCAAGGCCCCCTCGACTTCTTCGTAAAAGGCCGCTGGATTCTTGCGGGGATCAGGCAACGCATTCTTTAATGCCATGACGTCAGCCCTGTGCCAGGGAGTATAAACCCAATTATACACAAAATATCCCTTAGCATCGGCGGAGGTAATATCCGAGCTAGTCCCCGCTCCTTTAGGAGGAACATACAAAGGCGCCGCCTCGCGCATTGGTTTAGCATGCACTGGATCGCTCTTATCTGATTGAGAGATGGATGAATGGCCGCCTCCAGTACGCGAATCCGACCGCCTTTCCTCCTCAAGATGTTGGCGCGCTTTCTCTTTAAGGTCTGCTGCCGCATCCCGCAACGCAAACAGTCGCCGAACCGCTTCAGGCGCCTTAGAGGGAGAGAAAACACCATTACGCAATGCTTTAGCATCCAATACCACATCGTCAGGTTCAAAGACGCTGGAATATTTCCGAAAGGCACCAATCACTTCATCAGAAAAGTGTCCCAAGAAATACAACCTTTCTCTATCCTGCCACGACTCCCAAGAAGCCAACAGTTCATCAAGGGATAACTTGCCCTTACATGCACGATAAGAAACCTGCCGAAGCTCACCCATTCGCTCAGCCGATAACATGGACCGCGTGTCTACCTTACTCGAACCCGATCCAGAATCTTGTGGCCTCGGGGCAGACGCGCCGACATAAGGAGGCGGAGAACGATCTAATAAATAAAAATCATCGTCATGATTATTAAGGACAGGATAGAGTGGCTGACGAACAGCATATTGACCCGAGACTTGTAACCTATGTTCTTTCTCTTGTTTCTCCGTCTGTTCTCTTTCCTCCCGACGCTTTGCTTCCTGCGCTCTCACATGATCATTCTTTCGTTGCTCTTTATCAAACAGTGCTTTCTCGCGTTTCTCTCGCTCACGCACTTCCTTCACCCATAGTCGCACACATTCAAACATGTCTTGGCGCGCACGCCGTTTACACATACACTGTTCCACATACTCAATCTTACGTATATCAAACGACCCATACAACGGCCACCGTAACTCAGGATCCTTCTTGGTATATTTCCTCCATACTGTGCTGTACATTATGGAGGAAAGACCATGCTTCACATACATATCCCTATTAGGAGCCCCCTCTGGGGGAGCTGGAGCAGATTCCTCGAGGTTTAACCGGTTTCCAAAGCAGCAGCACCACTTACGGAGTGCGCTAAAAGCAGGCATGCTCAAAAATAATGCAGAATATGCAGTATTATCAAAAAAATGGCACTTAAACGTTGTGCTGGTCAAAGTTACACAGTTCCGGAGAAATATCTCCACATTACCTGCCTATATGTGTTGCAACGCATATATTCTCACAATTATCAATACAAGATATGACCGGTCATCACAAATCAAACTCAAATAGCCAACCCAGGCTTCAAAAACTCGGAGCAAGTACCGTACAACGGTTCTTACCAATCAAGAGTCCAGATTCCAACTGCCAAGCTCCGAAATTCGCCCAAACGGCTGTCACGGCAGAACCGACAGAAGAGGTCTCAGTCGAGGACCGGCGCCACCCAGATGGTCAGCTCGGAAGGGAAGGAAGAAAAACCTCGGGATGCCAGGACTAAAGTGCCTCTGGCAGTGATCACATCCCCGGCCAAATTCCTCACCTTCGTCGCGACCAATCCTTCGAGCATCCGAGTCGCCGATGAGCCCCACGTGACGGGCGCCAATTGATGAGTACAGGCCCCAGCTAGGCCCGCAGGACACAAGGGTTCGCTCTCCTGCAATGGAATCTATAAGGAAGTTGGCACGGAAACTGCAAAGTACAAAGACAAGGTTTATTAACCCTTAAGGGTGGTCCTACAATCCATACAATACCCTTCAGTATTGCATAGAGTAGCACAAAGAACTTGCATACACGGTCCCCTTTTATACACAACAGAGGGGCTCATAAGTGGGAGGGCATGACATGAGACGAGGAATGTTACCTTTTATGGACATTTGCAATACAAGATCGATATGTGGGCGGAGATGACATACTCCTTAAGCCCGCGAAAACATGGTCAAGCAAGGACTAACTGATAACAGATGTGGTCAAGTCTGGGCATGCGCCAGATGGACAAAGGAACTATTTATAGACTGTTACTAGGCAGATTACAAGAGCAACTAACACAAAGATAAGACTCTCCTCGTGTTGAGCACGTGGAGACATGACAATACAAAATGGAGTCCAGACTTCAGTCAACATAACAAAAGGAACATGTGTAAGGGAGGAGAATTCATGTCTTTAGTAAATGCTTAATCACATCGAAGTTGCAATTTACAACAGATGCCACAGTGGACTATTATGGGGTTAGATGCCAGCGAAGACCTTACTAGCCAGTCATTGGTAGCACCCGAAGCTCCCTTCAGTATGCTTCCTCTGGGGGGAGTTCTGTGGACCATAATTAGAACTTGAGGATATTTCCGTGGCCGAGTAGGCTCTAACTCAATGCCTCATTCCTAAAAGTAGGGGCCTCTTTGAGGATGGCGTCTCTGGCTGCTATTGAGTCCCAGTTGGTAATTGTGGATTCGGGTGCCCTTGCCCAGGGATGTGGGCACATTTTACAGATTGAAGATCCGCTGAGGTAAGATGGTTCAGAGATGGTATATGTTGGAATAGTTTTAGAAGGTTCCCTCTGTTCAAGATATCCGCTTGCCCGCTAGTAGTGTAATGAGGATGAATATAAGGCCGGCCATGGGTTTTTCTGCCCCCTTTCGCCCAGCACCTTTGGGACAGGGATGTGTTGGTGCTTCTGAGTGCTGGGTTGAGAGAGTACTGGGATTTCACTTTTTGACGGACCTGCTTGCTTAAAGTCCCTGAGTACTGCGACCCTGGGCACTTGGTTGTAGCTGATCCTCCAATGTATATAGTGCGGGGCTATGACTGTACCTCCTATGTGTCCTCCTTCTCCGCTGGAAATTTGCTTAGTTGAGGTGGGCTAGATGTTTGTTTATTCTCGGGGACTGGGCACTGCAGGAAGGCTCTTGTGAAATCCTGGTTGTTCGTACTCCCCCTTAGCAAGTTATCTTGCGCCTGTGCTTCATTCCTCATGTGTTCAGCCATGGTGCTCTTTAGGGTTCCCTGAGGATGTTCAGCATGGATTGATGAAGGCGATGTGCCTGCAGAAGTGGGAGACAGGTTGGAGTGAGTTTATGCTCCATTTGGTGAGGCCGGTCTTTCTGCACTTGAGGAAAGGCCGGGAGCTGTGGTTTTGGGCGGTGCTCAGGCGCAGGCTGGAATACTGATATTCACTCTGGTTAGTTACGTTTTCTGGGCTGGACTGGTGCGCAAGTGGCTTTTCTACCATATGCCATGGTGTGTCCGTTGTTTAAGGGGGAATCAGCGGTAGATGACATAAGTTGCTGTGTTTGGGTTTGTTTGTATTTGGCGTTCTTTGGGCGCTCTGTGTACCTCCTGGTTTGGGAAGTGGTTACTTTTTCTGGTTGCAGGCCCCTGTATCTTTTGCTACTGAATAATTTGCAATGATGTTATTGCCTAATTTTAGACTCTTATTGAAAATTGCTAATTATTTAGTTGACTTTTCTTGTGGTTTGAATCGGCCTGTTCTGGAGCCTACGCCTGTTGTCACGTGGTGACATTTTTGTAGGCGCTGTTTTTGGAGAACTTTTTCAGTTTCTTTTTTCTTCTTTGGGAGAGAGGAGGTTCTTCTGAGGTGTGAAAGTTAAGGGCTTGCTGACTAGAACTCACGAGTGACTGTAGATTTATGTGGGAACTTCAGGTTGACATTGGCATTGGCAATTGCAGCCAGGCTGTCATTGCGGCGGGGGATTACCGAATGGTGTATTGGTTCCCCTGATGGTGAGGGGGGGCTAATTGCCGCAGCTGCGGTGTCTTCTTCAGTGTTGGTGAGTGCGCAGCTCTTCTTTACGTTTTCTAGTAGGACCAACACAATTTGTGGCAAAGAGATCAGTTTGTCCATTAATTGGGTGCAAGAGCAGGATTGGCCCACATCTGTCTGGTCAAGTTTGTGTTCAATCAGGGTTAGCCCGTTTCCTAAGACTATTAGACTTGTTGCTTTTGACTGAATTAAATCAATCTGAAGCTCAATTTTTGGGAATTGCCAGAGTAGAGCTTTGGCTATATCCTGTTTATAAAAAAAGGGGTCCTCCTGGTTTGTAATTGTTGGGCTTGTCAGGCTAGCTTGTCCGCTGCCTCATCATGCAACTGATGTAGCAAATAATAATTAGTGGTTGTCACTCGCACGATTAGAGGGGTTTGGGCCAAAGATGCTTCACTTTGAGAGTCTATTTGGGCTTCTAGAGATGTTAAAAATGCCTCTGATAGAGACACCTGCTCAGTATCTAATGTGCTCCGTCGAATTTGCTCCTTTTGAGGAGATCATGTCTCCGGGGTGGTTGGAGGACTTGCTTGAGCAACAATTCCCAGTAATGAGTGACCTGTGTGAATTTGCGCTGTTATTGTGATGTGTTATTATTTTGCGTGACCAAGAGTGTCGGACTCTTGATGGAGTGTGAGATGGGAGTTTGATCTCCTTAGTTTGGCCCCGGTGAGCTTGTGCGGCTGTGGGCTCATTGAAGTTGCCCTGGTTAGGGATAGAGAGGGTCTGTTGTTTCCATAGCGCCTTTGAGAGGTTGGGGCTGGTGTGCTTTGTTTGTATGATTTTTTGAAAGTAGCTTTGGATTCTGACCCGTGGAGGATGGAGCGGGGGCGTGATGAGTGTTCCTTCCTTTGGTGGGCTCTTACTCTGAAGGCTATCAATTTCCGTTGCACATTGGATTAGTGGCTGTGCATGAATGGCGCCCAGAGGCTCTGGTTGGAGACTATCCTGCCCCCCCCCTCAACTGCCCAAGGCTCTTCCACGTGTAGTCTGTTTGCCTCTTTCTGACCATACTTCTGGTCAGACATCTCTTTTTGACCATGCTTTTGGCCGTGCTACTGGAGAGTAATAGTGTGCTGCTGTTTCCCCCAGGAGGCTGATAATGCCTTTCTCTGGCCCTTTGAGGCTGTTTGGACTGGGCCGTCTGGGTTATAGAGACTGGCTATGTTGTATGCACAATGGCCGGATGATCCTGGCTCTAGCATAATAGCGGTGAGGGGTACCAGGAGGGGGGAGAGGCGAGACGAAGACAGGTGGAGTTCTTGGTCCTTCCCCCCCTTTGGATCCTAGGTCAAGCTCTGATGCACTGTGGTCACCTACCTCCAGCCTCCTGTAACTTTGCAACTCTAGAAGCAGGTCCTGGATCCTTGGTCCGAATCTGATGTCCTATAGCAGAAGACTTGGCCTGGGCTTTTCTAGCCTTTCCATGCCTTGTCCCTTTAGGTAGAATCCCCGGACCAGATGGAGTGCCCGAGCAGAGGGGGGATTCCTCTGCTCCCCTCCTGGCAAGGGTTGTTGGTGCTGGATGGGGGTCAAGGCTGTGGGGGGGGGCAGCCAGGGCTGGTGGGCTGGTGGAGAGTGGCAAAAAGACCTGAGGCAGTAATTTTGTGGGCCAAGGCGAGTGGGGCCATGCAGGTGGACGCAGACCGCACCCGGGACTAACTGTGCCACCGCTGTGTCTGCCTGGGCCACGCTCTTCCCGGCCATCATCTGACAGCAGCTGCACTCATGGGTGTGGTCGGAGTGAGCTCTTTCCAGCCACGGAGTTGGGGCTCAAGTCGGGTCGGCTCAGGCCCCCCCGGAGCTTACGGTCGTCAGGGGCAGGGTGCCGCTAGTCAAACTGGAGAGGCTGGAGAAGCGGACTGGCCGCATCACAGAGCCGAGAGCCGAGCTGGTACAAAGTTCTCCCGGCTCCTGCAGATCCTGCGGCCCCTCCGTCTTGCATCCTCCTACGTCCTCTCTGTGAACACTGACAACCAGCTGAGGGAATTAGAATATTTAGGTTTTGTTTGCATTTCTTTAATACATTTTTAATATAACCATCAGCAAAGGTGATGGTCAATGGATAACTGAAAAAACAGAGTTTAAAATGGAGTTATGGTTCTGACTCAAATGCAGACAACCAGTCAAATTTCCCACTTATGATTTTCAAAGCACATAATGCATGACATAACTTACGCCACTCACGATGTTGCTGCCCTTTTCTTTGTTTCTGTTCGTTATGGGAGCTAGGGGCTTATTTACAAGCCCCATGCGCCGTCGGTGCATCCAGGGGCGTAACACAGGCTCCCCGCAGCCCCCGCTGTGTGGGGGGCCCCCAAGCTCCAGGGGGCCCCCTCAGCACAGCACTCTGGCTGCAGAGCTCCTGATTGAGTCCGGAGGGGGCCCCTCCACGTGCCTTGCAGGGAGGCCCCCTCGAGTTTCGTTACGCCAGTGGGTGCATCACTTTAAATATGGGGAAACGTGACATACCGGCAGCGTAAGGGGCTTGTAAATAATCCCACAAGGGGCATATTTACAATAACTGGCGCATCCCTGCATATCAGCAGGGATGCGCCAGTTATTGTGCGCCACAGCTCCGCCACCATGGATGCGCCGCATTTATAATGCGGCGCACCATGGGGCAAAAAAGGCACAGATGCGTGACGCATCTGTGCCGCAAAAGTGGCGCATTGCTGGATTTGTGTCGCAAGCGCGACGCAGCTCCAGCAATGGTCTGGGGGGCACTATCTTGCTAATGCTGCATCAATCCTTACGCCTGCTTCAGGCAAGCGCAGGGTTTTGACGCAGCATGGGCCTAAAAGTGACTGAGTGAAATCTTGTAGACTTCACTCAGCCACTTTTAGGAGGCGTTCCTGTGCCGGAACGCCCCCCCTGCGCAGGAACGCCTACATGTGGCGCAGGGCTTTACAACGTGACGCATCTCCCAGATGCGTCATGTTGTAAGTACCCCGCACCATGGCGCAGGATTTGCGCCGCCACTGCGTCACAAAAGTGACGCAACGGCGGCGTAAATGAGGCGCAAGGGGCTTGTAAATCTGCCCCCAAGTGTTTTGAGCACGAGGGGCAACGTAAGTTGCGGTTAGTGTTGTGTGGGTTGGTTACTAAAACTGGTGAGCTTCAAAGGTTATCTTTGTTTGTCAGAACCATGTCAGTTCTTATCTGTGTTTTTTAGTGAACATGTGCGTTGAAAGGGAGGATAAACAATGGTGTGCATTATGGTAAAGGGGTGTGCGAAGTAGTTACAAGGCTTACTGCACCGCTTTTTTAAACTTCATTGCTTTGCACAGTTTAAAGATGCCAAAGTTTGTTTTTGAAATATGAAAAGCTGCAACGACAATCTATGGCAGCTGGCACTTTTCTGATGCTGTATGTACGTGACCAGGAGCCTGCTCCAGTCCATCTGCACGCAGCGCCCCTCCCCTTCAGCTAAACCATAAGCTCGGGAGGTTGGCTGCCGGGATATGGTGTTAAAATGTTAGAACCTAAAATATCAGATATTTGCAATACTTTGTTGGTTTTTAGCCACTGCCCCTTCTCCTTCGTGGCTCACCCATCTTCGTGGCCCACATCCTTGTTTACGGCCCTCCTAGTGCAGAAATCCTAGAGCCAGGTGCACATAGGTGTAGTAAAGGTATCTAGATGTCGCAATACAAAACAATACAATGTCAAACGATAAAAGTTATAGACAATAAAGTGATGTAAAAGTTACAGCCAATAAAAAACGAATAAAACTAGAAGGAAATGCCCTCCAAATAAAGCATTCCTATAAAAATGCAAACACCACCCAGTGCCATTCTATTGATCGCTGTAAAGATGTTTTTCGTGTTTTATTGTCTTTCAGCGGTGGACCATGATTTTCCCCATTTCTTTAAACGTCAGAAGATTTAAATTCCAAAGGAGTAATTTGTTTCTGCTGCTTTCTTGGCCATTCTGCGACAACGAGTTTTTAATCGATAACCTTCTGAAAATGCAGTAAGAACAATAGGGAGTCCGTAGTAACCCTGCAATGAACAGAATGGATGGCATGGGCACACGGGTTATCATTGCAGTGCAGACTAAATAGAGAGCGATGGAAAGAGCAGCAGGTTAGGTGGGGTTAGAGTTGGAGCACCCTCATGCGGAAAGAGGGCCACGCGCCATGACGACAGTCAGCATGAGGTCGAGAGTGAGAGTGCTAGAGCACATGAGGGATTCCATCGCATCGCCACAGTCCTGGTTTCATTTATTTCAAATTATGATTCTACAAATTCTATTCGGAGCTCTTGAAAGAGCTAATACTACCTTTTTTGATCACTATATTTACAAAAACATAAGGAGAAGTACATGGCTCCTACCTGGGATAGAAACTGCCTTTATGTGAAATTGGTCAACAGGCATTTCATCTAATCCTATTGAGTCTTTTTTAGGTCTCGCCTAACGTTGCAGCGCATGTGCTGCACACTGTATCAGGGTATTTTTTAGAAGTGGTGTGGAAGCCCCGCCCAAATATTTCATTGGCTGGCGTCATCGTCCATGGTAACCGCTGGCTTCCAATTGATAATGAGGCTTCTTAGTCCCTCCTTGTTACCGCCCTGTCTCTTTTTGGGACCGTCCATCAGGACTGGATTGTTTACTTGTGGCCTTACACGGTTTCCTTCCATTAGTTGGTAAGCACGCACTATTTTGAAAATGAACACTGATGGGGACAATGGCAGCTGCAGCACTATGCGCTCTAAATTGTATGTTTTTTATTACTTTAATGAGCCTGATGCTCGCTAGAGACACCGCACTCACTTTATTTATTAATATTTTACATTTATGTTTAGCGTGGCGTCCACTTCAGGGTCACCGCGCTCTGTTTTTTTAAAGGTTTTTTTTAAACATTAAACATGAGCATGAGGCCACTTCAAGGACACCGCGCTCGGTTTCTTGATATATTTTTTAACTTTAACACTGAGCGCAGCACCCGCTTCAAGGACACCGCGCTCAGTGTTATAGTAAAAAAAAAAAAATAAGAAACTGAGCGCGGTGTCCTTGAAGCTGCACCGCACTTAGTTTTAAACGTAACCATTGCAATGCAATTGGATCTATTGCATTGCAAATGCTTGTTGTTAAGTATCTGTTGTTAAAACTCAGAGGATCCTTGTTCTGCTGGGTCTCTGAGCCTACTTTATGACTATCACTCCCTTTCACGGAGGGCAATCGCTGCTCCTTCTGTGCACACGCACTGCTGTTCTACACAAAGGTGCAGTGTGCCGTGAGTCTGTTGAAGTAGGCTCGCAATAACAGTCTCTGACCCTCACGTTTCTGTTTATCTTCAGACACTAGTCAATTAACTCTTGAATGCCTTCTGAAGGCCCCTGGACTGTGATTTCCGCTCCTCTCGAATGGAAAGCGCCTTTAGGTGCGGACGGGTCGTTCATGGCACACCGCACAGAATGCCCCCGGTGTATTTTACATGCTGAAACTGATCCTGTGCGCTGTTACACTACAATCAACACGTTGGCCGTGCCGCCTGAGGATCCTGCCAGCACAGGCACAGACATACCCAAGCCGACGGCGCCCTCCCCGGGTGCAGCACACCAGCTGAGCCTACGCAGGCCGGCCTCAGGGCACTGGTGCGAAGGAAGAGCTGAAAGGCTTGCTGTAACGCCCCAGTAGCCCCTCCCCATAGCAACAGCCTGCTGTGGGGTCTGCCCTTGGACAGCACAGCTATCCCGCAAGATTGTACAGGCTGCCTACAGACATCAGGGCTGTCACTTCCGGTCACACAGGCTCTCGACTGGGAAACCTCTCCAGGTCGTACAAGCTCTCAAAGATGGCACTGCTATCCCTCCAGACCAACAGGCTCTAATCGCACACAGCAGCCCCATAACTCCGGATCTTAGAGACTCTCACCATGAACAGCAGTGATATCCCCCAGATCCCAGATAGCACCCCCATCTCTCTAGATCTCCTGGGCTCTTGCAGTGAATAGCATTGATGTGCCTCCAGATCTCACAGCCTCTTGTCTCAGCCAGCAATCTCACCCCATCAGATCTTACAAGCTCTAACATTAGTAGATCTATCTTTGCTGCTCTTACAGGCTATAACGAAATACAACCGTGCTATCCCTACCGATCTTACAGGCTTTTGAAATAGCAGTAAAGTCCCTCCAGCCATAACTGGATCTCACCACAGACAGCAAAGCTACTGTTTATGCTCTTACAGGCTCTCACTGTAGAGCACACTGTTATCCCTCCAGATTATACAGCAGTCAAGGTGCACCGGCTCTTACAGGCTTCCACCATCGCTAGCAGAGCTATCCTTTCTGCTCTTACAAGCTAACTCACCATAGACAACAGTGCTGGCTCTCTAGATCTTACGTCAGTAAAATCCCGCCAGCTCCTACAGGCTAGCTGCGTAGTTAGCAGACTGATGTTTTCTGCTCTTACAGGCTCTCACCATAGACAGCAGAGGTATCACTCCAGATGTTACAGGCTCACGACATACCTAGCAGAGCTATCCCGCCAGATGTGACAGACTCTCGCTAGCAGGGCCCCCATTCTGCTGTTACAAGCACTCACCCTAGGTATCAGCTACCCCTACAAATGTTACAGGCTCTCGCCATAGACAGCAGAAGAATCCATTGAGATTTTTCTTCAAACCTTAGCGCTATCTCTCCGGAAACCAGTTCTACATCATCTGTCCCCCCTAAATACCCTCAGTCGGACGGATTCACTTGTTTACCTGCTGCTGCCCCTTTCACCTCCCACCCTCCCGCCCAGCCTGGGTGACTCACTGCCTCAATGAGGCCTTGTCCGAACAGGATCAGCCGCGGCCTGGAGTGGATAACCGGGCCCCAGAAAGCAGAGGCAGGCGGCAGCAAAGGCGGCATTGTGGGAGCTGAGCAGTGGCTGCTCGCCGAGGGAGTGCTAAGTGGCAGTGGGGCAGGGGGAGAGGCAGGGTGGGGGGGGAGGGTAGTGGAATCCTACATACCACGGACAGGAGTAAGGTAAGTAATTAAATGAATAAAACAATTTACCTTGCGTGTGCAGCCTCGCCAAATTAGCGAAGCAGCGCACTGAAGGTAAACTGTTTTATTTATTTTTTTACTTACCTTACTCCTGTCCGTCGTATGTCGGACTCCACTACTCCCCACCCTGACCCTCCCCCGCCCCGCCGCCTCACAGCACTCCCTCCACGAGCCGCCACTGGAGCAGAGAAAGGGCGCATTGAAGGCCTCACCACAGACCGGAGCAGTTTAATGTGCAGCTCACCTCGACTGCCGCCTAGAGGTGCTGGAAGTAGGGGTGGTGCACCACTCCCCAAATATACATGCTGGAGTCCAGAAGGTGAATGAGAAACTTTGACGCCTTTATATTTTGTGTTTATATCGGCACATTTGCTGTGCTTCAAAGATAAAGGTCAAATGTCAATTGCCGTGTCTTCTGACGAATTCCTGCTTATTCTTTTATGGTGTATATTTATTTTCACCATAAATGTATATGCTGCACTCCAGGAGTTTGATATCCAAAATTCTTTATTTACACTACCAACACGGTTGTTGGTGGTGTAATTAAAGAAATCTGGATAACACACAAACACGTTTTTAAGTTCTTTACCTGCTATCCATTTTTAAATTAGCACTGGTCCTTAATGACAAGATGGCCAGCCACTCTAGGAAGAGACAACAAGCATTTGCAATGCAATAGGTCTCGCATTTACGCGAGTTTGTGCTTTTGATATTGCAAATGACAATGCCTTTTGTTAGATTTGGGGGTCTCTAGTTGGTAGAGGTAGGTAGCTTTGACCACATAGGGACCCTTGGGTCTAATCAGGGTAAGCGGCTACACTCCTAAAATAACCCCTGCTCACCCCCTTGGTAGCTTGGCACGAGCAGGCAGGCTTATCTCAGAAGCAGTGTGTAAAGCATTTATGAACACATACTGTAATACAGTGACAACACTACAAATGGACACCACGCAGGTTGTATTATAAAAATAAGTATTTTTATATAGACATATCACAAAACCAAATGACAAAAATCCACAATACTGTACTCATAAATAGACTTTAAAATGGTAGGAAATAGCTCAGTTCTCTTAAGATTGTAAATGCAACACTTTACTCTCAAAGTACCTTGGATGCATAACGCAAAGCAACCAAAAGGGTCCCAGGGAAGGTGATGCGTCGATTCCTTACACTCAGGGGAGTGGATGCGTCAGTTCCTTACTGCTGCGCAGGGTAGTTGATTCTCACTTCCTTGCTGTGTGGGGAGGTGATGCGGCGGTTTCTTACAGCTCTCCGGTACAATGTGACAAAATGGCGTCTTGGTTACGATGCAACAACGTTGATGCAATGCGTGCACACCCCACGGCCATGCGGAAACTCAATAATCTTTGGAGCCACGACAGGCTCTGCGACACGCTTCTCCCATGATGCGACGGCGACCTCTGCGGGGGCGGCACGCTTCTCCGGTGATGCACCGTGCTTCGGCGATGCGATGGCGACAGTGGCGACACGCTTCCTTGGCGATGCAACGTCAACTGCTGCGGCGGTGACACGCTTCTCATCGTTGAGTTGCGCTTTCAGCTTCCAGCGACACACAGTCTATCAGAAGGCACAGCACAACAGCATGCACTTCAATTCCCAGGAAGGGAATTCAGGGGGGAGCTGGTTGGTGAAGTCTTGTATCTCTGAAGTTGATGAAAAGCACACTCAGTCCTCTTCTCCTTTCTTTGGCAATGAAGCAACCACTGCAGGCCAACCCCCAAACACACAGTACAGGGGTAGTCTCCTCCTTCAGCTTCCTGGTTCTTCTCCCCAGCAAAGGTTTGTCTTGATTCCGAGAAGTGATCTAAAGTCCTGGGGTCTGGGTCCCCCCTTTTATACACCAAAATCCTTTATCTCTGAAGGCAGAGAGTGTCTGTACCTAGTCCAAACCAGTTCTGTGCAGTCCTGGAGCACTTTGTTTACAGGACTTCTTCTTTCCTTTGACAGTGTGGGTCAGGGTCATCAGACGCACCACAGGAGTTGGATTCAGCATTGTGGAAGGCAGGCACAGCCCTATTCAGGCCCAGGCGCTACTCCTCCCACCACTCCTCATGCAGATAGGTCTATTCAGCCTTGTGCTGACTCACCCTGTCTCGTGGAGCCCCCCAGCCCCTGTCACTCAGAATCCAGACATGGAATACACAACCTAGCAGATGCAGGTTTGGATAGTTAGGCAAGAAAATACCTACTTTCTAAAAGTGGTATTTTCAAACACAGAATGTTAAAACCAACTTCACTAAAAGATGAATTTTATCATTCTGAGTTCAGGGACACTAAACTTGAATTTCTACAATGTTCCCTGGCCCGTTAGGATTTTAAGGTGTTATAATCAAACTGCCCATTCTGGCCTCTGGGGACAGGTAGCCTTGCAATAGTGAAACACTAAAATGGCTATAATTCACTATCAGGACATGCCACAAACATCAGGGCATGTCCTACCTTTTACATACAATGCACCCTGCCCTTGGGCCTACCTTAGGGGTGGCTAACATGTAGAAAAGGGAAGGTTTAGAGACTGGCAAGTGGGTGCACTTGCCAAGTCAACATGGCAGTACCAGACTGCACACAGGCTCTGCAATGACAGGCCTGAGACACACTTTACAAGCTGCTCCTGTGGGTAGCACAATCAGTGCTGCAAGGCCACCAGCAGCATTTGATTTACACTCCCTGGACACACACAGTGCACTGTACTAGGGTCTGACAGGTAAACCAAATTAGCCAATCATGGAGTCACTAATCCATACATCAATTTAACATACGGAGCACTTGCACTGTGGCTCTGAATAGCAGTGGCACAGTGCCCAAAGCAAATAAAAACCAGCAAAAACATCAGAGGCAACAGCAAAAAATGGAAGGGAGATCCACGCCAATGGTTCCAGGTCTAACACCTTTTATTTTTGTTTTCGTTTTTAAAACATAAATAAAAGGCATTTGGATTTACAGTGCCAATAGCTTAAACTTGCGTAAATGCGAGACATATTGTATTGCAAATGCTTGTTTTAGCAAGCCAAATTGATTGCCAGTAAATGGGTGTTCTCTCTTTCTTTTCTCCACTCACCCATTCTCACCGTCCCACTTCCTATTTAACTTGTATTCATGTATTTATTTTTACAAACCCATAAAGCAGTGAAGTGCTACGTTCGTCCTTCATATTTTGTTCTTGCAGGTGATTTTTTTTTCTTTTTTCCTTTTTATTTATGGTTTGAACATGACCATCCACAATGTTAGAACAGTAGATTAAAAATGGTCGCCATACATCACTGCACATGCGTGTGCATGCATCATGAAGCATGCATGCACATGCATCATGATGTACAAGTGCGTAATCTTGAACACGCATGCAAGCGAACATCATGATCTTGAAATGGGTTTTCTTTAGCAGAAAACCCATTGCAAAATTGCCGGCCATCTTTGCACAGCCACCAATACATCATTTACATGTGTGATTTAACATGCAATGGGCAATAGAAAAAAAGAAGGGGCAAAGCAAAAAGCTTGGCCTTACTGACTCAAGACCTATGAACTTTGCCAATTCCTGTTTCCCATTGTGATTCACTAATATATGGGTGTGAATTTAGATGGCCAAGGATCATCTATTGACAAAAATTGCAAAAAAGTTTTAAAACAAGGCTGTGTATTGTAAAAGCTATAGCTGTTCACCTACGGTGGCCACGCGGTTGACATCTCCAATTTACGATGTAGGTCGATGGCACTGTTATACTCGACCAAATGCTGATGGATGCCCCATAGTACAAGTTAGTGAGTAGTATACAGTGAAGTTTGGGCCCTGGAAATTCAGGCCCCAGAAGTTTGGGCCCCGGAAGTCCCTCCCCAGAAGTCCCTCCCCGGAAGTCCCTCTCCGGAAGTTCAGGCCCCGGAAGTTTGGGACCCGGAAGTTTGGGCCCCGGAAGTTCGGGCCCCGGAAATTTGGGCCCCGGAAGTTCGGGCCCCTGGAAGTTCGAGCCCATGGAAGTTCAGCCCATGAAGTGCAGCCCCGGAAGTGCAGCCCCGGAAGTTCAGCCCCTGAAGTGGGGCAGGTGTAGTGTGTGCGCCCCCTACCCTTGAAATGGCAGCGGTGTAGGTGTGTCATAGGCGTAGAACAGGGGTCAGGGGGGTGGCTAGGGCTAGCTGAAATCCACCCAGCAGGGCCTACTAGGGGTGTTTAGGGTTATGGGCTGGTTAAGCAGAGACTTACTTGTGTGCGCCATGTTGGTTGGGCAATCAGGGGCATGTCCGGGCATGTTCAGTGGGTGGTTGCGGCTGTAGGCTGGTGTTGCTTGAGCAGTGGCGATGTTCATCTGTGGAATGGGAGCTGGGTCTTTTTGGGGGGTAGACCAAGCCCCCAAGGAGGCGTGCCTAATGCATATAGGTTCCTAATTGGCAGACCAGGGTGTGGGGGCGTAGCCACGGACAGCCAAGGGCGGGAATGCCAATGTCCCCACAGGAGGCAGGAAGCTAGACTGCTAGTTTGCTGATGCAGTAATTTTGCCACCTATTTTTAAAAAGTCTGATGTAAAATGACAGTAGTTATGAAAAAATAATAAATAAATAAATAAATAAATAAATAAATAAATAAATAAAAAATAAATAAAAATCAGCCAAGGGCGGGAATGCCAATGTCCCCACAGGAGGCGGGAAGCTAGACTGCTAGTTTACCGGTACAGTAATTTTGCCGCCTAATTTTAAAAAGTGTTGGATGTAAAATGACAGTGGTTATGAAAATAAATGCCTAGTCATAGAGACTGACGTAGAAGGATACACCCCTTTTCTGGACTTACACAGTATAAAAGGGAGACCCTTAACAGCTAGTGTTAAGCCCTACACCAGGAGAGAACCTCGGTATCATGAAACGATACAACTATCTTACGGGAAAAGATGCCCCTGATCACAGGGTGAACACTATTGACAAGTATTTTCGCCGCTTGAGCTTCCTGGTACTAGATGAGCAGACGCTGCAAAAGGGCCCTAAAGAGGAGAGCTCCGAAGTCACAGGTTATCATGAGGATTTGTGTCGGAGGATGGCCTTTCTCAGCCTTGAGGATAGGCCGCAGCAGATATCACCTATTAAGGTGTCAGCAAGCGACAGCGAAACTTCGTGTAAAGAAGCAGGGGTTGAAAATAGTTTCACAGACATGGAAGATTCGGCAGAAACTATAACCTCACCCCACTACCAGGTGTATGAAGATATGAGATCTCTGGAGGAGGAAGCAGGGTGGGAGGTTATCGGCGACCAACAAGCTGCTGTGAACAGTGGTGGTCATGAGGCGATGGATCTTGACATCTCTCAAGATTTCAGAGCAGCAACGGAGCAGCGTGAAAATGTAGAGGTTAGTATCTTAAAAGGGGGACACTTTAAGCATATGTGATGCTGAGCCTGGTTAATTAATAGCCTTTTCTTTCTTTCTGAACTGTAGGTAGCTCATGAGCCAATAGACTTTAACACTTCGCTAGATTCCAGAGCAACAATGGAGACCCCTGCAGATGTGGAGGTTAGTATTATCTTAATGTAGACAGTTTAAGCATGTGTGATGCTAGGTCATGTCAACTAATAGCCTTTTTTCTTTCTTTTTTGAACTGCAGAAAGCAGCAGAAAAATGTGATGAGGTTGAGGAGACTCCCAGTGCTGCTAAAACCTTCATTATGAACTGCTTGTGCTGTTCAAAACAGATTGAAAGATCCACCAGCCAGAACAACGAACTCTGTAAGGACTATAAAAAGGCATTGGAATCTGTAGCTCTTGAAAAGGAGACCCCATGTGTAACATGCATTGATAGAGAGCATGTTAAAGGTTTTGCAGCTAGTGTTGTGTACGCCTGTCTGAAGCGAGACTTTTATTCACAATGTTATGGTCATAAAATTAAGGATCCGCAACATACGGCTCATGACTGTCTATTCCCCTCATACACCGCTGAAACCGCTCACTATATTTGTCACCTGATAGACCCCCGTAAGTTATATAAGCTGTTAAAGTCGGTGTACCAGCTATCTGGTGAAGAAAATGTCAGACCCGCTATGGTGAGGGTCTTGTCGCAGGCACTCAGAGAAATCCAAAACATGTATCACATTTGTGCAAAACTTTCTAACATGAGCGTACAATGCCCGGCAGCTATTAGAAAGAGGGTAGAACGATCTATAGAAAGCATGTTGCTTATGTTTATTATAAAAGTTGAAAGCAGGTGGGTTGTATGGACCCTCGAAAAATGTTTTAAAATTAAAATAAAATATCAACACATATTAGCTTGTTGTTACAAAGAGCCGTAGCATTAATGTATGAATGTTATGGGATGCCCAAAAACACTGTTGTTATAAATTACTGTTTGACTGTTTACTACTTATTTTAGGACATGGAGCGCCCGGATACCTGTGTATTGCTAAAGTATTATACGATTTGCTTAAAGCAAGAATAGTTGATTTACAGCCAACAGCGTTGTGCTTTTCAAAAATGGTCTGGTTGCTAGAGGCCCAACGGCATGGCGGTCCTAGATGCTTATACGGATGCGGTGTTAGTATGTGGATGACTGTGAAGGAGGCATTCTGGAACACGTACATATACTATATGCGGGGCTTAATAATACCCCGGATGTACAGCTTACATTTAGCCTTTGAACTTCTAACAGAGGATTATTTTAGAAACAATGGCTTCCTGATGTGTAATCGCGAATTGTATGAACTATTGACAGCCGCCAGTATCCTAGCCGTACAGAGTTATTGGAGGGGTGATAGGGCCAGCCTATACAGTGCTATTGACTATGTGTCTTTAAAAATATCAAGATATGTGACTTTACGCAGGCATTCGAGACAAACACCCAATTCTATATGTATGCATTTTGAATAGTTTGTATAGGGTCTTTTAATGCTAATATTACTTACAGTGTAAACCTTGGAATTGTGATATTTTGTTATTCTATTTACTTATAATAAAGTGTTTGTACACAAAACAAGCGTCTTTCATTTCATGGTTCAGAAGTGTTAAAATGTCGGGGGCTTTGTTAAAGAAGCTTTATTACGATACAAAGGATGTAGCGAGCTTTGGTAGTGGCGAAGCGCTGTTTAGAAGGGCTACAGCTGAAAACGAGCCGTTAAGCAGAACCCGGGTGAAGACATGGCTATCGGGTGAAGAGGCGTATTCACTTCACAAGCCAGCGAGGAGACGTTTTAAGAGGCGGCCCACTATCGTTAATGCGCAATTAGATTATCAATGGCAAGCTGACATAATAAGCCTTCAAGATCTGGCAAAGCATAATAACGGAGCCCATTACATCTTAGCAGTTATAGATGTACTGTCTAAATACGCCTTTGCAGAAGCTCTAAATGATAAAAGTGGAGCAAGCGTCACCAGGGCCTTTAAAGTAATCTACAGGAAGGGCCGAACCCCTCAAAAACTGCAAACAGACGCCGGAAAAGAATTTTTAAACAAAACTTTTCAGAAATTATTAAAGCAGTATGGGGTAAAACATTTTGTAACACATACGGAGGTAAAAGCAGCTGTTATAGAGCGCATTAACAGAACCTTAAAATCTAAGATGTGGAGATACTTCACGGCATACAACACCTATCAATACCTGCCTGTTCTACAGGATTTATTAGCTGTTTATAATGCCAGCTATCATAGAACTATCAGAATGGCTCCTGTAGAGGCAACGGCCGACAATTCTCTATCCGTGTGGCGGACAGTATATAGCCGTTACTTCGAAACCCAAGTAAAGAACCCTGTTTTTAAAAAGGGGGATCATGTCAGGGTTTCAAAATTAAAAGGGGCCTTTACGAAAGGTTATCAGCAGACCTTCAGCGACGAGATATATTTATAGTTGATAGTGTTGAGCTTAAAGAAGATGTGTACATTTACAGGCTGAAGGACTACTCTAGTGAAACCGTGACAGGTGTTTTTTACAGTGAAGAGTTACAAAAGATCCCAGACGAGGTAGATAGGGCTTACAGGGTTGAAAAGATTCTAGAGTGGAAAGGGCGGGGGCGAAAAAACAAGCCTTTGTTAAATGGCGGGGATGGCCGGAGAAATTTAACAGTTGGGTGCCGGCGAACTCCCTGCAGGACGTGTGAGGACGATAGCTCTAGATAGAAGAAAGCAATATGGAGGCAGCATCCTTTTATATTACATTACCTTCTAATGCATCGCTGGGTATGTTCCCTGATAATAAAATATCAAATTACACAGTCAAATTGGCTAAACCTGGGAATTTGAAAGGGGATTGGGAAGTCGCCCTAACCGAAATCCAATACCCCCGCACATGGAATACGTTTAAGAGGGCTGAAGCTAAATTCAGTATAAAAAAGTCGCAGACTGAACCTTTATACATCACAGGCTTTCCCCACGGGTACTACCCCACTGTCAATGCTGTGGTGGAGCCATTAACAAGACAATGTCCGGTTTTGATGGGTGTTAGAAGGCGACCTCAGAGGAGCCCGGAGGGGGCCCTGACTGTCCTGAGACCAACCCTCGAGGTATCGTAGCCGGGCACTGGCGGGAGACTCCTCAGGGGAGGAATCTCGTATCTAGGATCGTACACTCGGCACCACACGACAAAGAGACACCACACCGGGAGTTCTTAAGAATAAATCTTTATCAGATCGGAGTTGTAGGATGTTTATGATCAGCAAGGCAAATATATACAAGTGGAGCGCGGGCTCACAGAGTCTTTGAGGGGGGTAGGAGGTAGCGGGACAGTCTTTGGGGGATATGGATCAAATGCAGGAGCGTACCCGGCGCACAGCTCACAATCCTCGAGCTGGGGGATACGCTTGTCGTTGTGGGGTCTGGCGGGATCAAGAGTCACTCAGCAGGGCTCAAGTACAAGTTCGGAGGTCTTACGATCTTCAGGGAGCCGGGAGTCACTCAGCAGGGCTCAAGCACAAGTTCGGAGGTCTTACGATCTTCAGGGAGCCGCGAGTCACTCAGCAGGGCTCAGGTGTTTCCAAAGGCGAATCTGCCGGACAGTCCCAGAGCACCCCTTGTTATAGGGCGACTCCTCTTTGATGTCCGGAGTCTGTGCAGGCAGGGGTCTTGTCACCTGGGGGGGTCGCTTGTCGGGGTTTCCTGCCATTGTCTTTTGATCCTTTCAGGGCCGGGTTGGGAGGAGTCCCAGACACCCAGCAGGCGTGGAGCCAGCCCTCGGGGAGGCCGGCGGGCCGATCGAAACCCACCTTCCCAGGGAAGCTCAGAGGTGTGATAGAAACTGCTCCTCCCTCTCTCATCCCAAGGGGAGCGCGATGTCCTCCAGCCGGAGTGGCGCCTCTAGGCCAGGGTCGTGCTGGGGCCGGGCGGCCATCTTGGTGCATGAAGTGGGCACGCGGGCCCGGTGTGGCCGAAAGGAGGAAGGCCACGGACGGGGAAGTCCGGGTCGGGTGTGTGTGTTCTGGTGGGAAGGATCGGCTAGGTCGTGGGCTCGGGGGCTGTGTGAGGTGCAGGGGTCAGGTATGGCTATGTCACGAGGGCCGGGTCTAACAAGCGTCCCCCCCAGCTGAAAGCCGGAGAGAACTACCCATCCTCTTGGGGGTTCTCTTCGCTGAGGCGGAAGAACCGGGAGAGGCCATCGGTGTTGGCGTGGTCAGTCCCAGGGCGATGTTCCACGGTGAAATCCATCCCCTGGAGGGAGATTGACCACCGTAGTAGCTTGGGGTTTTCTCCTCGCATCTGCATGAGCGATCGCAAGGGGCGATGGTCGGTTTGGACCTTGAAATGGGTGCCAAACAGGTAAGGGCGTAACTTCTTGAGGGCCCAGACTACGGCGAACGCCTCGCGCTCGATGGTGCTCCATCTTTGTTCTCTGGGCAACAGCCTTTGGCTGAGGAAGGCCACGGGCTGGTCTAGGCCTTGGTCATTCACCTGGGACAGGACGGCCCCAATTCCATGCTCGGAGGCGTCCGTTTGGACCACAAATTCCTTGGAGTAGTCGGGAGCCTGGAGGACGGGGGCAGTGCACATGGCCGCTTTCAGGGCATCGAACGCCTCTTGGCAGGCAGGGGTCCACTGCACTTTCTTGGGCTGTTTCTTAGACGTGAGTCCCGTGAGGGGACCGACCAGGCTGCCGTAATTCTGGATGAATCTCCGGTAGTAGCCCGTGAGGCCCAGAAAGGCTCGGACCTCCGTTTGGGTAGTGGGGGGTTCCCAGGCTAGGATGGCGTCGATTTTGGGCTGTAGAGGGGCGACCTGACCGCTTCCAACCTGGTGCCCCAGGTAGGTTACCGAACCTTGCCCAATCTGGCACTTGCTGGCTTTCACGGTGAGGCCTGCCTGGCGCAGGGCGGTTAGCACCCTCCGGAGGTGCTGGAGGTGCTCACTCCATTCGGAACTAAAAACTGCGATATCGTCGAGATATGCAGCGCTGAATTTTTCCAGCCCGGCCAGGACTCTATTTACCAGTCGCTGGAAGGTGGCCGGGGCATTTTTCATCCCAAAGGGCATCACGCGAAAGCGATAGTGCCCATCCGGGGTGGAGAAGGCGGACCGCTCCTTGGCTCCTTCTGTGAGCGCAATTTGCCAGTAGCCGCAGGTGAGATCGAAGGTGCTGAGGAACCGAGCAGCCCCGAGTCGGTCAATGAGCTCATCGGCTCGGGGAATGGGGTGGGCATCGGCTCGGGAGACTTCATTGAGTCCTCGGTAGTCCACGCAGAAGCGGAGCTCTGGGGCGACACCGGGGGCAGCTGCTTTCGGGACCAGGACCACGGGGCTGGCCCAGGGACTGTCTGAGGGTTCGATCACTCCCAAGGTCAACATCTTCGAGACCTCGGCCTGAAATGCAGGACCGGACCCGATCAGGGACTCGGTAGGCTCGGTGTTTCACCGGTGGGCTGTCTCCGGTGTCCACGTCATGGACACACCAGTCGGTGACTTTGGGTACCAGGGAGAAGAGGTCGGAAAACTGCCCTAGGAGCTGGCGGCAATCCTCACGTTGCTGGGAAGTGAGGGATGGGGAGAGGTTCACTCCCTCTACGGAGCCATCCTTCTCTTTGGTGCACAGGAGATCAGGGAGAGGATCCGACTCCTCCTCGGACCCGTCATCAGTAGCCAGTAGGAGGCTCAGCTCCGTCCGCACAAAGTGGGGCTTGAGGCGGTTCACGTGGAGGACCCGGAGGGGGTCCCGTGGTGACTGGACGTCCACCAAGTACATGACCTGGCTCTTCCGCTCAACCACTTTGAAGGGCCCGGTCCATTTATCCTGGAGGGTGCAGGGTTTCACGGGGGCCATGACCCATACCTGCTGGCCCGGCTGAAACTCGGCCAGAGTGGCATTCTGGTCGTACCAGCTCTTCATCTCCTCCTGGCTCGCCTCCATGTTGGCCTCGGCCATCTCCCGGAACTTCCTAGTATGGTTTTGGAGGGTCAGGACGTATCGGAACACATCTCGGGGGGGCCTCGGGGCACCGCCTCCCACCCTTGCTTGACCAGGCTGAGGGGCCCCCTGACGGGGTGCCCGTAGAGTAACTCAAAGGGGCTGAACCCCAAGGATTTCTGGGGAACTTCTCGGTAGGCGAATAGGAGGCAGGGGAGCAGGACGTCCCACTTACGCCGGAGGGGCTCTTCCAAGCCCGCGATCATCCCCTTCAGAGTCCAGTTAAACCGCTCTACCAGGCCGTTCCCTTGGGGGTGGTACGGGGTGGTGAATTTATAGGACACCCCGCATTGTTGCCACAAGGACTTCATGTATCTGGAGATGAAGTTGGTACCGCAATCGCTCACGACCTCGCGGGGAAAACCCATCCTGGAGAAGATTCCCATCAACGCCCGGCCCACCACGGGGGCTGTGACGGTGCGCAGGGGGATGGCTTCAGGGTATCGGGTGGCATGATCCACCAGGACGAGGATAAAGCGGTGCCCTTGGGAGGTCGGGGGGTCCAGAGGCCCCACGATGTCGATCCCGACCCGCTCAAAAGGGGTACTGACGACAGGGAAGGGTTGAAGGGGAGCCTTGCGCTTTCCTCCGCTCTTCCCACTGGCCTGGCACGTGGGACAGGACTTGCAGTGGGCTTCTACATCGGCTTTCATTCTGGGCCAGTAGAAGTGAGTCACGAGGCGACTGTAGGTTTTGTCCTGGCCCAAGTGGCCTGCGAGGGGAACGTCGTGGGCCAAGCCCAGGAGGAGGTTTCGGAAGCGTAGGGGTACCACCAGCACCCGGCCGGATCCTAGCTCCACCGACTTCTGCTCGCTGTACAAAAGGTCATCCTCCCAATACACCCGGTGCGTCCCAGTCTGGTCGCCCGCGGCCTGGGCCTCTGCCTTTTGCCGGGGCCCGACCAGGGAAGGACAGGTAGCCTGCTCTCGGCAGAACTCCTCTCGGGAGGGGCCCCCCTCGTGGCGCCACTGGGCCAGTTCGGGCAGATCGCCTAACTCGGTGATCTGGGCGGAGTCGGAAGGTGGGGGTTCGTCACTGGCGATCGACCCTTCTTGTGGGGGGATGTGGGGACCCTCGGCGGGGACTATCCTATCTTCAGTGGTCGGGGCGTCGTCGACTTCCCCCAGGGGGGTCAGTCGGGCCGTCATGGATCGGGTGGTGGCGCACACCCACTAAGGGAGGCCCATCATGCCTAGGTGGGTCTTGCGCTCGACTTGTTTCCCGGGGGAACTTTCCAGGTCGTTCCCCAGGAGACAGTCGACTGGCTGGGAGGTTCTCACTGCGACTTTCAGTTTACCGACCACCCCTCCCCACTCAAAAGGCACCAGGGCTACTTTACACAGACTTTCCGTGTTGTCAGCGGAAATGACCGGGCAAAAGACGTTGGGGAGGACCTGGTCTTCGTGGACTAAATGACTTAGGACACCGGTGATGCTGGCCCCGGTGTCACAGAGGGCTTCTACTTGGTGGCCATTGATCGTTACGAGCTGCCCATACTTCTTCGTGTTGGAGGGCAGGAGGCTTCCAGGGACCATTTCTCTATCTCCTAAGGATACTAGGGCCATGGCTGCGGGTTCCCACTCTACGGTCTCCTCAACCTCCTCCCCCAGTGCTACATTGGCTATCTGTCTAGCGGGGGGTGCTGCCTGGGTGGTGTGTGGGGCCATGGGGCATTCAGGGTCATTGGCGTAATGCCCGGGCTTCTGACAATGGAAACAAGTGATGGTCACCCGGTGCCCCCGTCTCAGGGGGGGGGCCGGATACAGCTGGTGGGGGTGCCGGGAAAGGTTGAGGTTGGGTCTTCGGGGGACTAGACTGGGACTCTCTCTGCCCTCCCTGGTTTCCCCCCCCTCTCTGGCGGGGTGGTCCCTGACTGGCTCGGGGGTACTCTCCTACAGGGCCCCGGGAGACCCGGGTGTTGGTCCAGCGATCCGCCTCGACAGCCAGCTTTCTCGGATCCGTGAGCTTGCTGTCGAGCAGATGCTGGCTCAGTTCCACAAAGCAGTTCGCAGCCAGGTGTTCGCACAACATAAGGTCTGTTAGTTCTTCCAGGGTGGTTACCTTGCTGCCCTTGATCCACCCATCGAATGCGCGGCTGAAGAAGTTCACATATTCCACCCAGGTGGTACCCGGGATCTTCCTGCAGTCCCGGAACCGCTGGCGGTACATCTCCGGGGTGAGGCCGTACCTTGTGAGGAGGGCCTCCTTCATGTGGTCATAGGAGGTCTGCATGGAGGTTGGTAGGTCGAGCAGGGTGTCTCTCCCTTCGCTCAGGAATCGTCCCCACAACCTGGCCCCCCAATCCTTCTGCGGGACCCGATGGGAGGTCATGGCGACCTCGTAGGCCCGGAACCACTGTTGAATGTCCTCGTTTTTGTAATATTCTTTGACCACATCCTTGGGGATGTGGACCTTCTGCTCCGCCGGGAAGGCCGCCTCTCGGTTCCCCGGAGGCCGCGCTTCTTCGCTTTTTGCTTTTAGCTCCATTTCCTTCAAGCTGCGTTCATGTTCCAGTTGAAGTCTCCTTCCTTCGTGTTCCCGTTGGAGTTTCTTCTCTTCTAGTTCTCCTTGCACCCGCATCTGTTCCACTGCTAGCTTTTTCTAGGCTAATTTCAACTCACCCTCAATTTTGAGTTTGGCTAATTCGAGTTCGTGATGGCGACTTATTTCTCTGTCTGCGAGTTCCTCCGGGGATAGGCCCCCGTCTGGTACGAAGCTTCGCACCTGGTTGCTGCTGCGTTCTCCTTGGGAGGGTCCAGCTTCGTCGTGGGGCTCCACCGCTCCTTCTGGGCGGGGGGCTCCAGAATCCACCCAAGCTTTCAGTGCCTTTTGCATATCTTCTTTTGGTGTTGAGACCAGTGGTAGCGATTTTGAGTTCCTTGCAGAATTGCTTCAATTCTCTGTGTGTGTACTCTTCCAGTTGTTCCACCTGGAACACAGTACTGGTGTCGTTTTCTGTGAGAACCACGGCGTTTCCTTCTGCCATCTTTGTCGGTAGTGCATCAGCCGTTCACGGTACGATCTCTAGATTATGGGCCCGAATCCCGTCGCTTGCCACCAATGTTAGAAGGTGACCTCAGAGGAGCCCGGAGGGGGCCCTGACTGTCCTGAGACCAACCCTCGAGGTATCGTAGCCGGGCACTGGCGGGAGACTCCTCAGGGGAGGAATCTTGTATCTAGGATCGTACACTCGGCACCACACGACAAAGAGACACCACACCGGGAGTTCTTAAGAATAAAGGCAAATATATACAAGTGGAGCGCGGGCTCTCAGAGTCTTTGAGGGGGGTAGGAGGTAGCGGGACAGTCTTAGGGGGATATGGATCAAATGCAGGAGCGTACCCGGCGCACAGCTCACAATCCTCGAGCTGGGGGATACGCTTGTCGTCGTGGGGTCCGGCGGGACCAAGAGAGTCTGTGGGAGCCGCGAGTCACTCAGCAGGGCTCAAGTACAAGTTCGGAGGTCTTACAATCTTCAGGGAGCCGCGAGTCACTCAGCAAGGCTCAAGCACGAGTTCGGAGGTCTTACGATCTTCAGGGAGCCGCGAGTCACTCAGCAGGGCTCAAGCACAAGTTCGGAGGTCTTACGATCTTCAGGGAGCCGCGAGTCACTCAGCAGGGCTCAGGTGTTTCCAAAGGCGAATCTGCCGGACAGTCCCAGAGCACCCCTTGTTATAGGGCGACTCCTCTTTGATGTCCGGAGTCTGTGCAGGCAGGGGTCTTGTCACCTGGGGGGTCGCTTGTCGGAGTTTCCTGCCATTGTCTTTTGATCCTTTCAGGGCCGGGTTGGGAGGAGTCCCAGACACCCAGCAGGCGTGGAGCCAGCCCTCGGGGAGGCCGGCGGGCCGATCGAAACCCACCTTCCCAGGGAAGCTCAGAGGTGTGATAGAAACTGCTCCTCCCTCTCTCATCCCAAGGGGAGCGCGATGTCCTCCAGCCGGAGTGGCGCCTCTAGGCCAGGGTCGCGCTGGGGCCGGGCGGCCATCTTGGTGCATGAAGTGGGCACGCGGGCCCGGTGTGGCCGAAAGGAGGAAGGCCACGGACGGGGAAGTCCGGGTCGGGTGTGTGTGTTCTGGTGGGAAGGATCGGCTAGTTCGTGGGCTCGGGGGCTGTGTGAGGTGCAGGGGTCAGGTATGGCTATGTCACGAGGGCCGGGTCTAACAATGGTCTTTCCGACGTTCAGCTGGGGCTAGATAGCGTTAGAAGGAAGGTTTTTATTAAAGCGCCAGCCAGGATGCACAGTTTGTCACTAGTGGGAAGTTAAGCAGGGTTTTAGGAACTGTACAGCATATAAAAAACAAACAAGAGCCAGATCTGACATGTTTCGATATTGCTGGGGGTTTCTACACCCTCTATGTTTATACGGATATAATAGAACCGCAGAGAGTAGGAGATAGTTATGCTCCGCTATTGAGATGGGTTCAAGTGAAGGGCGAAAACAACACAATAGCTAATATTCAGTATATCAAGCCTGATTATGTAACAATTTCTAAAAGTCATTTTGACACTATAACAATCATGGTCTTTAATGACCAGTCTGAATCCGTGTCCTTTAAATACGGGAAAGTTATTGTCAAGCTTCATTTCAGGCCACACCGCGGAGGTGACCATTAAGAGCTCATCATGGTAGCCATGAAAGCCTATGGCAACCCATCTATGTATAGAGAGTATTACAAGCATCAGGCGGGATATGGAGGCCCCCCCTACTTTCAAGGAGCACCTGTTATGTACGGGGTGGGTCTTGGAGGTTTTTTCCGTAGTTTGTTCAGAAGGGCGATGCCATTTTTGAGAAAGGGCTATGAAATTGCAAAACCACATGTAAAGTAGGGGTGGGCGAAATTTGCGAAAGCGACTTTCGCAAATTATCGCGAAAATGTTAAAAATCTCCGCAAACAAGCGGAAATATCGCGAAAATGCGGAAGTTTTTTTCCGGCATGTTCGCGAGATTTTCTGCATGGTTGCGGGTCGCCAACTTACCCATGTGGTTGCTTGCGGGCGCGGCCATCTTGTTTTCAGTTGTCTCGCGGTGCATGATCACGAGAAAAAAGACGTGATCGCGCGACGCATGACGTCACTGCGGGACAGCGCAAATGGCTAAAACAATACAACATCTCATGGAGAGCGCGACCGGATCGAGAAAACTTGTCGGCTAACGCGGGGATTCAGGTAAGGCGATCGCGCGCGCGCGAGAATGTATTATTTTACAGCGCGAGCAAGAACCAAATTATCGCAAAGCTGCGGAATGCGGAAATTTTGACATTTCCGCGCTCTCCGCGGAAACGCCAAATTATCGCAAATTCCGCGAACGGAACGGAAATTTTGCCCAGGCCTAATGTAAAGACAGCTGCCCAGAATATTGCCCAAGATGTGGTGGGTTCGGGGAAGTCGGCAGTCGTTGAGCGTATGAACAGACAGTCTCAAGAAGTGCCAGGACTGTTGTACAAGCCGCATCTTAATATTAAAAGGAAGCGGAGGTCTTCGCAGCGCCGGGGCCCCCCGGTTCCCTATAAAAAAGGAAGCGTTCTTCAAAAAGAGCTCACAAAAGAAGATCTCCAAGACGGAAGAGAGCTACGAAGAAGAGAACAGCATCCGCCGTTAACATTTTCTAAAAGACTTGTCACCCTAAAACATGGCTTTTGTACACTGCGCCTCTGTTGAATGCGCTAAGTCAGAGTTAGATTTGTTTTCTCTAAATCCAACCCAGACTAGTATTGAAAACTGTTTTTTCATGTAGGTATCGCCATTAGCCGCCCTGACACCACTGGCCCTGATAGAGGTTTACATACCGGGGTCCACGGATATGTATTTAAATCTCAATAATACTTTGCTACATTTGGTGTGTAAAATTGTAAAAGCGGATGGATCCACTATTGCTGCAACCGCTAAAGTCGCGACCATTGCTTATCCCATCGCAACCCTGTTTAATCAGATGGACATTACCCTGGGCGACAGACTCATCATGCTGAATGACAACATGTACGCCTACAGGGATTACATGGAGAGTATCCTGAACTACAGCAGCAATGTTTTGGACACACAGCTTTCAGTGGGGCTTTTCTACAAAGACACTTATGCGCAGTTTGAAAACACTGCTCTAGACGGGCCTAATACAGGTTTTGTAAAAAGAGCAGGCTTTGCTGCCGGGAGTAGAGAGTTTGACCTCCTGGGGCGAATACATTCAGACCTCTTCCTCCAGGATAAACTAATCGTTGATGGCATCGACCTCAAGATCAAACTCAACCGTAACAAAGATGCCTTTTGCCTCATTACAGGGGATGCCGAGCAGTATACACTGCTCATACAGTCTGCTACCCTGTATGTAAAGAGAGTGAATGTGTCACCATCGGTCAGATTGGCTCATGCTGAAGCTCTACAACTATCAAATGCTAAATATGCCATTGAAAGAGTCTCTATGAAAGTCTACAGCATTCCGGTAGGCACCCGATTAACACAGCAGCATAATCTGTTCATGGGCCAGCTACCAAAACTTGTTATTATAGGGTTTGTTGACATTGACAATACCGCTTTTAGTGGGGTACACACCTCCAACCCTTTTAGTTTCAAGCACTACGGTATCAACTACGCTGCCCTAGTTCACGAGGGAGCTGTCATACCTGCAAAGCCATACACACCCAATTTTGGATCTGGAAATTTTATTAGAGAATATCTCGGCTTAGTGTCGATAACCGGAAAACACCTACGTGATTCGGGGGTCGTCGTATCACGCGAAGGATATGCTGCCGGCTACACGCTGTTTGCCTTTGATCTGACCCCCGACATGGGAGATGGGGACCATTACAGCCTGGTTAAAAATGAAAATCTAAAAGCTGAAATCCGCTTTAGCGCAGCCCTAACGACGAATGTGAACATGGTGGTATTTGCTGTATTTGATAGTGTAATACAAGTTAATCACGCCCGACTTTGTTTGATTATCTTTAAAAAATAAATAAATAAGTTAAAAAATATATAAAATGAACACTATTCACATACAAGACTTCTTAAGCCGCCACAAAGACGCAAAAAAATACTTTCTAGGTGTTTATACAAGTGACGACCTGCCGACTGAAATAAGTTATGAAAGACCGCGGTCTTTGGTCTTTAACACCGATCCTCATCACGAGCCAGGAACACACTGGGCTGCTATATTTTTGGACATTGACAGGGTTACTGTGTTTGACAGCCTCACAGAGTTTCCGGAGCACAGCATCTATACAAAAGCCATATTCAAGTATTTAAAAAAAAGTGGCTTCTAGAGTTGAATATAGCAAACTGCAGATACAAGATTCTCTATCTATGACATGTGGGGAGCACTGTATATAATTTATCTGTAAAATGTCGCAGGGTCTGAATTTTAGAAATTTTTAAAAATTATATTCAAATGATCGTGTAAACAATGATAGGCTTGTCACTCGCTTTATGAAAGAAGGCTTGAAGCCTATTTCCACCGTAGTTACAACAGAGTATGATTTTTTGTCAAAAGTGTAAAGCTTTGTAATGCTCATGTTCAAAATAAAAAACAAAAGCCTATATTTAAGCAACAGCGCCGACTCCATGTTTTTCATTCTGCGATAAGAAAAAAAAAGCCAGTAGAGTGTTGAAAAGTTATAAATGTTTATTATTACATGTATTTTGAAATATTTAGAGAATCACACACGTAGAAGCTACCACCGATATAATAAAGAACCACATAGTGGAGATTGTAAGGTTAACACAGTTCTGTACAACAAAATATACAATTATGCAGTAACATTACACAGGCAATTTTTTTTTTTTTTTTTTAATATGGGAGCCAACCCTTCATTTTAAATAGAGACTTTGTAGCTTCCAGAGGCACATCTCTAGGGTTACTTGAGGTGGCTAGCTGTGGAAAGAATGGTGAAGTAGGTGATTTTGAAGGGGTGTGAAAGGCAGATGATAGCGGTGGGGATGCGCCACCCTCGTTCCTGGGGTGTTTCAAAAGTTCAAGCTGCTGGCATTGTCCGGTGCTACCTACAAGCGATGATGGAATGTTGAGTTCAGCAGCAGCGCTTAGAAACTGCTCCCAATCTCTAGGGGCCGTCTGTCGTGAGAGTGTCTTAGGATGCGTGAAACTTTTGATCAGATCGTACATATGCGACCCGGCAATTGGCAATTGGCTGTCCTTTGTAGATGAACTCGCCGCGGTCATTCCACGCTGTCAGGTCTTGAGAATCGGCCATTTTACTTAGCAGCATCTGCGCTGCCCCTTTATACCGCTGACTTATATTATGTAACAAGCTCTCAACAAAAGCGTCAGGGGGTGTGGGTTGCTGAGCTTGCATTGTGGGTCCTTGTGGTGTTGCAGCAGTTATCGGAGGTTGCTCCCCAGCGGCAGTATATAAAGTCAGTTTGTTTTTCTCACCCTGCATTTGTTTGTAATATTGCAAGAAATGTTGAAGAGCATGGGAGTAAAGCCCCGCTTTAGCTTCAGGCTTTAAATCCGTGCGGATCAAAATATCTTTAATTTCAGCATCCAAACGGAGCGTTTCAGATCTCCGTATGTCCCATGTATCACTGGTAGTGCGTGTCAGCTGTTCAAGCTGATGCTGTGGTACTAGATACATTTTCTGGGCATAATTGAGGAACTTCGATTTTCGATCACGATCGAATCGACCCGCCATTTTGTGGCCCGCCGCCATTTTGTGGCCCGCCGCCATTTTGTGTGGCCATCACTCAGGCAGCACGGCGAACAAAGTCTATTCTGCTTTTTCTGTAGCCTGGTGTTGAAATACGTCCTTGGTCTCTATTTGCAAAGCTGGTGTTAGAACTAGCCGAGTACACTAATCCCAGTCTGGCTTTCCTAATCCGCGTCTCAACTATCTGTTGGCTCACATTATTCTTTCCTGACCTTATCTTATCGACTGGCCTTCACTGTCTCCTGCTAGCATTCTCTCGTTTCACAACTGTCCTCCAACACACACAAACGTATCTCGACACCTGCAAGTTAGTTATAAATCTGTTAATGTATTAGCTTGAGGGAAGGGTGACAAACACAGTTGGAGGAGAGGTCTCTTCGAGTCATCTGACACTTCTGTTTTCAAACATTTCTTATTGGTTCCACCTTGTTTTCCAACTTTCCTTATTGGCTCTTTCGTGTATGCTCTGGGATTGTGTTTTATTAATAATTGTAACATTGTATGGTATAAAACCTGATGCGCCACAGAGTGAAGTGGCAGTCTCCTGAGAACCTACTTTGTGTACTTCTAGGATAACTGTACTAGCTGCAGCTAAATAAATCTGATCTTCTAACGCCGACAGAGTGTCCCGTGTCTCTGTGTAGCGAAGCAGGAGAACTCCGGAGAATTTGGGCGTACCCTGCGCCACAAGGTCCAAAAGGTTCTGGTTCTTCAACTGGCGCCCAACGTTGGGCGACTTCAGTGGTACCGGTTCTGCTCGAAGTTTGTGAGGAACCCCGCAAGAAAATTCTGGAGGGTTCACGAGCCACACTCAGCGACCCCTGTATGTCGAAAGTGGTCCGAAGGTCTTTTGCAGCGCGATAACTCCTTCCTGATGGCTACTGACGACTGCTGCCCTGACTGCCGCCCTGCTTTTGCCCTTCCTTTGATGATGTATGGTAAGGCGAGACGATAGACGGGCCTCTGTTGGTGGAAGAAGACGTCCTTAGTTAAGTATTTTTGTGGGTCGCGCCCAAAAGTTTTGTTCTTTGATTAATTTCCTTGGGTTCTTAGATTTATCTTTTGCAAAAGATAAAGCCGAGGGTAAGTGCATTTGTGCTACGTAAACTGAGTTTTACTCCCTTGAAGTTTGTGAACAGTCCGGAGACATCTCGAGATGCCTGGTCTGACTAGGTTTGGAAGAATTTGTTGTCTTGGTTGTAATAGGGATTCCCGACTTGAGGACTCTTGTCCGATTCCTTCGGTTGGAACTCCCACATATGAGCTTTATTCAAAACATGGTATCGGCCCCATTGTCTTTAACGAGACATGGACCCGATACACGAAGAAAGATGGTGTTCTCAAATGGCCAGAAAATGGTAGTTTTGATCCTAATGTGCTAGATAATTTGGAAGCAGTTTTATTCAAAAGAAAAGCCTGGCCGGCAATGTTTGACTCTTTCCGCCTTTGGCGTAAGGAAGCCATACAGAAAGAAATTAAACAAGCAAAACGAGATAGGAAAGCACTGGGTATGACAATTATACAGGCTGCCCAACAGTTCAAAAATGATGAAATTGATAATGCGACTGAAATTTCAGAAAGACAACATCGTATGGCGATAGACAAATGCTATCCGATGTTGCCTGTTTCTTCTTCTGATAATAAGAAAGATATAGAAGAAGATCCCCCAATGTCCCATTTATTAAGGTTGCCTCCGCCCTATGCGCAAAATGCCAATATACCTCAGCCGTTACAGCCTGTTCAACCACCAGTGGTACTTCCGCCTGTTCCGGCTCTTCCGCATTTGCCTCCTCCAGTATTACCGACCTTGCCGGTTTTACCGTTAGTCTCAACTTCTTTGCCCTCATCTCCTGATCTTAGATCTCCTTTGCCTTCTGCTCCTCCTGCAGTTATCCATTCTTCTCCTGACAGTTCCCCTAACACTCTGTCTCCAATTCTTATGTCTAATTCTCCGTCTGTGCGTAAGCGTCTCACAGACTCTGTCACTAGTATTCTATCTCCTTTCTTTGGAGCTTTAAATGTGTCTCCGGCTTTTGTTCGAAGACAATCTCGTAGTCAGTTCCCAGATTTTGAGGAACGAGAGAAATTAGACTCTCTGGCACGAAAATGGATCAAGAAGGGTCCACAATACAGTGTGCTTGATATTATGCCTACCTTTTTGCAATGGAATGCGCCTACGCAAAGATATGTTTTCAATGTACTATGCGACACTCTCATTAAAGAATGGGAAGATGTGAGTTTGAGTCCGATCCCACAAGATCTGTTAAATGTTCAGACTGATTTTGAAAAAGGACTTATTGTGGGTTCTAAGGTTGAGGAAGCTGTAAGGACGCTTATCTCTTATAGATCCTTATTGTTTTCTCAGATTTTCCTTGATTCCGATCCGTCGGTTAGACTGACGTCGAAAAATTATCCTATGAGAGAGGTTCCTCCAGTATGGAAGGAAGAAGTTCCAGCAGCAGGTGCTAATCCTCCTATCCCTGCTCATTTCCAACGTATATGGGTACATGTCCCTTGGAAGAGATCTGAAGTTTTGGCCCTTAAGCAGACTCTACCAGATCCTCGTAAGAACCCTGCAGGTTATTATAAAGAATTATCGCAGACAGTTGACGCCTGCATTATGAATCTAGCAGATATCGACATGCTAATGGGAAATGTAGTCCCACAGACAATATGGGCTAAGATTCGTAGAGAGGATCATGCGCAGGAACTAGGTGCTACTTGGGATGTTATAACTAATACAGATAGAGACCAAGTGGGTGGCGCAAAGCCTGACGCTCTGATTTTGGAACTTCCTGGTAGAATCATTACGTTAATGAAAACTATGATGTCAGCACTGAGAGTTAACTGGGATAAACTAGCAGCATGTAAACAAAAGAAAGATGAAAGTGTCTCTGACTTCTTTACTCGTTTCGAGGAGACATTTATCGACCACAGTGGTCAAGATATGGCTACAGAGGGTGGACAGCGATTATTTGTGGACAAATTTGTATTCAATTTGCTTCCCGAGCTGTCACACAAATTAAAAGATTCAGAAAGTTCATGGGCTGTTTCTTCTTCTGCTCAAATATTGGCTACTGCACAATATTATGAGAATAGAGATAAGGAAGAAAAAGAAAAGCAAGAGAAAAAGACGAAAGAATTAAAGACGAAGGTTCTCTTGCAACAAGCTTATCTGCCACGTTATGCTCAGCCTCAAATTCAGCAGCCTCCGCAGTTTCAGAGGTTGTATCAAAAACCTGAGCCATATAATCCGCGACCTTTGTTAGGTCCTAATCAATGTGCCTATTGTAGAGAGGAAGGTCATTTTAAGAATAGTTGTCCGGTTTTATTGCAGCGCCATGAAGCGTTATCTGCTCCACGACGTCGTGCTGGCCTCCAGTCAGCAAATAGAGGTAGAGGTCGAGGTGTGTTGACTCAAGAATAGCGTGCGCTACCTGCTCCCAATTCCGTGAACTACTTTGATCAACAGACTGTGAGGTCTGCACAGTATTACAATGAAGACCATTATGTTGAAGTCGAGAATGAAAGTCTTCATGCCAACTAGGACAGCCATGGACAAAGTAAGGGAGTTGTGCCAATCCCAGTAGATCAAAGTGGACCTTATGTTAACGTCACTACAATGGCTGTTTCAGAGCCATTTCTTCTGGATACTGGAGCAATGAGAAGTTCTATCATTCATTCTAAACTCCCTGGGGCACCTTTGTCTGGCTTAACGAATGTTTCCGTAGGATTTTCTGGCGCCCCTGTTCGCAATCCAGTTTCTTGCCCCTTGCCTATTTCAGTTGGTCCCTATGATTTGGAAGCTCCACTTCTGTTAACGAATGGTTGCGGTGAGAATCTGTTGGGTTTAGACCTATTGAAAAGAATGCATGCCACAATATATTGTTCTCCTTCTGGCGTTCATCTTACTTTAGGACAGAAATTGGTCTCCCCAATGTATTTGTCCAAAGATCAGTTTCCACCTGAATTACTTTCTCTTCCAGCAGCGCTTTGGGCCACGGGTCCGAATGATATGGGTTGTCTTGAGATTCCACCTTATGTTGTCACTCTCAAGCCCAATGTTGAATCACCACGTATCCCACAATATAGAATTTCTGCTGAAGGTGAGAAAGCGCTTTTGGAAATCATTCATGACTTAATTCGGAAGGGTGTGGTTGAAGAAACAAGAGGTAACACATGCAATAGTCCTATTCTTCCTGTTCTTAAACGCACTGATCCTTCTCAGCCTCCTGTGTACCGTTTTGTAATTGATCTGCGATAAGTAGACAAAATTGTGATCCCACAATTTCCTGTTGTTCCAGATATCACTGCTTTGTTGACAATGATACCTTCCACAGCGACTTGGTTTTCTGTTATCGATCTAAAGAATGCCTTCTTTAGTATTCCCATTGCAGAAGAGAGTAGGGACATTTTTGGTTTGTCTCTTGGAGGCCGAAGCTTCCGGTTTAAGCGCGCACCTCAAGGCTATTGTGAAAGTCCTTCTATTTACAGCCAAGCTTTAAAATGTCATCTTGATACTTTTCACTTGCCTTCTGGTGCTGCTCTTATCCAATATATGGATGACTTATTAGTCGCCGCTGATTCAGAAGATATCTGCAAGGATGTCACTGTTGCATTGTTACGCCACTTGTTTAAACTGAATCACAAAGTTTCACCTTCCAAACTACAATATGTTTGTCGAGAGGTTACCTACTTGGGTCATCTCCTCTTAAAGGAGGGACGACGATTAACACCAGAACGAATTCAGGCGATTGCGCGAATGTCTGTACCGTCCACACAAAGGGAAGTACGTGCCTTTCTGGGTATTACTTCTTATTGTAGACAGTGGATCCCTAACTTCTCTCTAATTGCCAAACCTTTGTTGGCACTCACTTTAAAAGATACGCCTCAGCCCCTTCCATGGACTGATGAGTGCCAAAAGAGTTTCACTGACTTACGTACCGCTCTGTGTTCTGCTCCTGTACTAGGCACTCCAGATTACACTAAGTCTTTTACGCTTTATGTGCATGAGAGAGAAGGTTGTGCATTGTCAGTCTTAACACAGCAATTTGGAGACAAACAGCAGCCATGTGCCTATTTTTCGGCTACGTTGGATCCCGTAGCTAAGGCATTGCCCAGTTGTCTCAAAGCGACAGCAGCAGCAGCAATTTCTATCCGACAGTCTGCTGGAATGGTGTTGGATAACACTCTCATTGTCATGGTGCCACATGCAGTGGATACTTTGCTAAACATAACAAAAACACAGCATCTTACGAGCGCTCGTTTAACTGGTTACGAGCTGACGCTGTTGGCTAGTCACATACACATCAAGCGATGTAATACCCTAAATCCAGCTACTCTGTTGCCCCTTCCATATGAGGAAAATATTGAGGACCAGCATGATTGTTTCTTCCGTACTGAGGAAGAGACAAAAGGAAGAATTGACCTGAGAGACACACCGCTAGAGAATCCAGATGGAACTCTATGGGTAGACGGTTCTTGTTTTAAAATGCCTAATGGAGATACAGTTTCAGCCTATGCTGTAACTACTTTACATACGGTTGTGGAAACTGCACGCATTAGACACAATTCAGCGCAAGCAGCAGAATTGATAGCATTAACAAGAGCTTGTGTATTATCGAAAGGGAAAAGAGTGAACGTATACACTGACAGCCAATACGCTTTTGGTGTAGCGTTCAATTTTGGGCGTCTCTGGAAGGAAAGGGGTTTCCTCACTTCACATGGCACCAAAATACAACATGGTCAGTTAGTGACTGATCTCCTCGAATCACTTGCCTTACCCACCCAGATAGCGATCGTGAAGTGTAGTGCACACAAAAAGATTACGGATGATGTAGGTCGGGGAAATGCATTTGCAGACGAAATAGCGAAGAAGACAACGAGAGATTCAACGAGTCAAATGTATGTGGCAGGTCCTGCAAATTGGGTCAGAGAGAGAGGAATGTGTGAGGATACAGTAGAAAGTGTAAAAGCTATTCAGAAAGAGGCCACACAGAGGGAGATAGGCAAGTGGAAAGAAAGTACGGGAATGTTAAATGAGATGGGTTGTTGGGTGGAATTATCAGAACATCAACGTTGGCTGTTACCAGTTGCCTATGTTGTCCCAGTGGTTACTATGGCACATGGTCCAGCCCACTTAAGTGCAAAAGGAATTTGTAAACTTCTGGCTCCAGTGTGGCAGAATAAAAAATATCCCAAAATATGCAGACAATGTAGTAAAGCACTGTATTGTTTGTTTAATGTACAACCCAGGAAAGGGAACCCCAACTCCAGCAGGTCACTTTGCTCCTCCGACATATCCATTTGAGGTGTTGCAAATCGATTATATTCACATGGAACGATGCAACAACCTCAAATATGTTCTGGTGGTAGTATGCGCCTTTTCAAGGTGGATAGAAGCATATCCTCTAAAGGATAACACAGCCCTATCCACAGCTAAAATCCTTCTAAAAGAATTCTTCCCCAGATTTGGTTTGCCGCGCATTGTCTGGAGTGACAATGGGAGCGAATTTGTTGGCCAAGTCATGCAAAAAGTTTGTGCAGGTCTTGGTATGAAGCAAAAGTTCCACGCGGCAAATCATCGACAGTCAGCGGGTTTAGTAGAATGTTACAACGGAACCTTGAAGTTAAAGTTAGCAAAGGTTCAAGCAAGTACAGGACTCAATTGGCCCGATGCTTTACCGTTAGGTCTGCTATCCACCAGAACTGAAGTACACTCTTGTTTGGGACTTAGCCCATACGAAGTGTTTTTTGGCCGTCCGGCCAACGTATGGGGAATACCTCGTCCTAAGAAATTCTCAGACTTGCCATATCCAATGTCGATTGATTATCTGCATGACCTTACGACTAAATTGTGTGTTCTTCATCAACAGGTTCAGAGTGCTCTGCCAGAGGCTTCCACAGACCCAGGTCACTCCATCCGACCAGGTGATTGGGTATGCGTGAAGAATTTTCAGAGGTCCAGCAATTTGCAACCCAGGTGGCGGGAGCCTCGAATGGTCTTGTTGACTACGAGAACAGCAGTTAAAGTTGAAGGAAAGAAAAATTGGATTCACGGTGTGCATTGTAAGAAAGTGCCTTTGCCTTTGCCATACGATCAATGGGTACGCAGAGGTGTTGGTGACTGTGAAAGTGAAAGAGCTCCACGATTCGTACCCTTCAGCGATGCACACCTGAATGGGACACTGTCTGAGAAAGAGGACGACGACATTTTACAGGAAGCAATTCCATCAAATCGTCGCTTGGATACGACTGAACCACGAACATTGTTCCAAGACCAGAATGAGATCAAGACCAAAGAACATTTAAGACTCTCTTCCCCCTTGTGTAGTATTCTGTCCCGGTTGCAGGGTCACGGTAGGAGTCTGATTCACGACCTGAGTAGTGGCAATAGGCCTGCAGGATCTTCAGTGTCATAGGACGGTGGAACATCGTGAGTTAGTGCTTGAGGAAGATTGTCATGAGCATCCATTAGTAAGATGGAAACTACACTAGGTAATAAAGAAAGAAAAGACGAAATGAAGAAAGCATCCTGTAAAATAATGCACAGTCGTTTCAGCATAACTTTATGCATTATTATATCATTATGTATTGTTTTGGCGTTTATTAGTTGGATAATTTATGCTTTGCAGCCAAAAGATGCCTCCCCTTCTTCCTCTTTGCCTTCTTCTACTATCTCTCCACACATCTTTCATACACTTCCTTCACATGAACTTGTCAGAAGAACCGAGTATTATAATAACAATTCCTTTATCCAGCTATTACATCAGCACCAATTAGTGGTTAATACAACTGATTGTTGGGTGTGTGGTCTTATGCCACAAACCACAGAGAAAGGAATGCCATATCTAGTTCTCCCTTTTTCTTATGAAGGTTCTGCTTGGGCTTACTTCGTCATCTTCTTCAATGCCTATCAAAGTAAATTCAGACGATCTGTTAGTTCCCATATTAATTATCCGGATTTTAGTCATAGTTCTTTGATTAAAGGTATGGTAGTTATGGCTAAAATCATGGAAAATAGCAAAATCCCCATTGACGAAAGAAAAGCATATACTAATTGGAACGTCACTCAATATATGTCTAGTCTTAGTAGTAAGGTTGGAAAAGGAAAGTCCTCGCCAATTTGGACTATACCTCATCAGGGTAACTTCTGCTTACAGATAAATGATCGCCCTTCTGATACTACACAAAGGAATAACTGCTCCTACACGTACGTTTATTCCTCTCAGAACTCGCCTCCTCTAGTGTCTTCTCAAGGCACCTATTTCATCTGCTATAATAGAGCTTATACTTGGTTACCAACGGGTTTCTCTGGTACTTGTTATATAGCCTTTCTTCTTCCCCTACTTACACCGCTTCCGCAAATTATCTCCGAACCCGATACGGCAGAGGGATTATTGATTCAAAGGACACAGCAGGACAAGAGGGAGGAGATTTCCTTAAAGGTTTTCTTCCCTTCTGGGGTTCAATGGCTAACAGCAGAAATATAAGGCAATTGGTCCGTGTCGTAGAGACTACAATAGACATCACTGTAGGAGCCTTAAGTAACATCACAGCAGAACTACAGGCGGATCGTCTTATGACCTTACAAAATCAAGTTGCCTTAGACTTAGTTCTTGCCGATCGTGGTGGAGTGTGCAAATTGATCGGGTCAAGTTGCTGTATTTTCATTCCTAATCACGCTCCGACAGTATACCAAGCTATCTCCAAGTTACACATAATCTCTGAGTCTATCCATCAGGATGAAGGAGATTGGTCTTTAACGGAATGCTTTTGGGGACTACTGTCTAAATGGGGTTGGAAAGCATTGACGTTCCTTGGTATAATCCTGACCATTATATTTTCCTGTTGTCTTTGTATGCACTGTGGACCCGCTATCTGTGATCTTTGTGCTACTATGTGCATCCCAAAACCCAAACCACAAGTAACAGAAAACATAAGATTGATGTTACAGCAACAGCTCGATGACCTCATGGCTATTGATGTGGACTCAGATTAACATGAGTCTATCTTGCCTGAGTTCTGGCAAAAGGAGGGTCTGAGGAACTTCGATTTTCGATCACGATCGAATCAACCCGCCATTTTGTGGCCCGCCGCCATTTTGTGTTGCCATCACTCAGGCAGCACGGCGAACAAAGTCTATTCTGCTTTTTCTGTAGCCTGGTGTCGAAATACGTCCTCGGCCTCTATTTGCAAAGCTGGTGTTAGAACTAGCTGAGTACACTAATCCCTGTCTGGCTTTCCTAATCCGCGTCTCAACTATCTGTTGGCTCACATTATTCTTTCCTGACCTTATCTTATCCACTGGCCTTCACTGTCTCCTGCTAGCATTCTCTCGTTCCACAACTGTCCTCCAACACACACAAACGTATCTCGACACCTGCAAGTTAGTTATAAATCTGTTAATGTATTAGCTTGAGGGAAGGGTGACAAACACAGTTGGAGGAGAGGTCTCTTCGAGTCATCTGACACTTCTGTTTTCAAACCTTTCTTATTGGTTCCACCTTGTTTTCCAACTTTCCTTATTGGCTCTTTCGTGTATGCTCTGGGAGTGTATTTTATTAATAATTGTAACATTGTATGGTATAAAACCTGATGCGCCACAGAGTGAAGTGGCAGTCTCCTGAGAACCTACTTTGTGTACTTCTAGGATAACTGTACTAGCTGCAGCTAAATAAATCTGATCTTCTAACGCCGACAGAGTGTCCCGTGTCTCTGTGTAGCGAAGCAGGAGAACTCCGGAGACTTTGGGCGTACCCTGCGCCGCCAGGTCCAAAAGGTTCTGGTTCTTCATAATCCATCAGTTCCACGACAGGAGGCTTGTAATTAGAGGTATAGCTATACCCAGCAGTGAACCTATAAATCCGCCCGACTGTTTTACCAGTTTCTTCTTAGAAGAAAGGGAGACCCTTTTATTACTAAGCTTCTTAATGAATTGACGCTTCTTCTTCAACACCCTATACTGGTTCGTTGTAATAGGAACATTAACTTTTAGGGTATTTAGAGCAATTTCAGAAATGGCACCAACTAGGTCGTCCGAGGCAGCACATAGTATGGCTTTTCTCTGCGGTGGACTGGCTGTAAACAACATTTTTAGGACAGCCATATTACGGCGTAAACGAGTAGACATGTTTAATACCGTATGGCGTGAAGCTTAGCGGGTAAATGGGTTTCGGGCGTTTTAGAGAATCTTTTTATAACCTTTGGGTCTCGGTTTAGGGGTGTAGGCAACCGGTAGCTCGGGCGGGAAAATGTCACCCCGCAGTCTGTAGTCTTCTAGAGTACGAGGCTTTAAGTCTACCAACAAGTAACCATGGGGCTTAGTGGTCCATTGTTAAAGGCTTCCATTAAAAACTGGGTGTTCCCAGGATACATTTGTTTAGCTATAATGGCTATCTGTTGTTTATCCCTGGGGTTTTTAAATAAAACTAGGTAGGAGGCGTTGAGAGCGATAGACCGGCTGCTCTTACCCTTGTAAAACAAGTTCTGCACGATGTAACATATACTCAGATTACGATGGTGCGAATATTGAGTAAAAGCTCGCTCTATCTCAGGATGGTCCCCTCCTTCCCGCACAAGATCATCTGCAATTATCATATTCACACGTTCCTTGGGTAATAAGTCTTCGTCATTAAGAATACTAGGTATCCCTTCTATAAATCTAATATGAGGGAACTGGTAAGTGAGGTCATTATAAAAATCTTGCCAGCAGGAATAAAGCCATACAATATTATCAGTCGTTTGGGATAAAACACTTGGCGCATTTTCTAATAGTTTTTTTATAAAATAGCTTTTCCAGCAATTGGAGGGCCCCGCTATAACGCATGAAAACGGGTGCTGCAATCTGGTATCCATGCTGTTAGAGGTTCTCCGTAGTAATGCATCTTTAATAACCGTAAGGGATAGTTTTGTAGTCTGACATTAAGACCCTTTTATTGAACACCACTCTCAATGTTTTATGCAACGGCTGTGTCGTGATTTCCCATTGCAACGATTGTTCTGTCACAGGAATGATCGGTCTTTGTGGCATACTCGGTCACTAGATTCTTCAGACTGTCGAAATTTATTTTTAAGGTATTCTTAACATATGGGGGCCGATTCCGATCCTGGAAAAACGCAGTACAAATCGTGGTATGGAGCGTTTTTCCCATACAACTCGTACTTGTAAGGATTCCCCTACAACCTAGGAAGTACGATCCATACAAATAGACGCTCTCCATACAAATTGTAAAAAAGACCATACAACTCGTAAATACAAGCGATTCCGATTCGGATTGCCCTGCACACGACGTTCACATGTATTCCCGGCAGCAGTTTACAACCCGTCAAGTACGATTCATACAAACGGCACTCCGTACGGCTCTTTTTTTACAGGAGCCAAAAAGTGCCGGGAAAATATTGTACGCCCCAAAAACAGTACGAGACGGACCCCCCATGTACGCGTCGTGCACCCCATGAATACAGGGGTACGGTGCGTATGTACAGTGCGTACCGATGACACGGAAAGTGGGGTACGGTGCGTATATACGCGCTGAAGGGGTACTGGTCGTGTACGCACCGTACAAGCACCGTACCCCAAAATCGCTTGTGTACGCACCGTACCCCAAAGTTGCGTTTGTACGGTGCGTACATGAGCCCTGTTGGGGTACGCTCCATACACACGCCTCGCATGTAGGGGGACCCCTGTACGCCTCATACCCCTATACGAGTGGTACCCCCAGAACGAGTCATACCAGGGTACGAGGCGTATAGGGGTTCGCTTCGTAGCCCGGTACGAGTCGTTCCCTGTATATAGGCCATTTTCCATACAAATCGCATGCTGACAACCCGGTACGAATCGTACTTGACGAGTTGTACAGCCTTTTTACAAATTGTATGGTCTTTTTACAAGTCCGTGTCGTACAGCTTTTCCCAATCCGATTTGTAAGGTTTGGCCGATCTGTATGTATTTTTCCCGTATGAATCGTACTACACGGGTTGGAAGGGACTTGTACGATTTGTATGGAAAAAAATACGGATCCGATTTGTATGTAAAATAAAAGTCCAGGATCAGAATCGGCCCCTTAATGTTATACCTTTGTCTTTCATGCAGACTTTATTATTAGACGTTTTGTAGCTGTACGTTTTGGGACCAGTTGAAGCAAACTCGACTATGTACTCATCAGGTTCTAGCTCGCTAGTTAAATCCCCCAGATAATCTCCTAGAGGAGAGTCTTCGTCCCCTACTTTGCTTACAAAAATAACAGAGTTTGTGTCGTGATACAGGCACCTCTCCTGCAATTTATCTAACAACTTGTAAAGCTCCAGACGAGCATGTGCAGTTGTAAAACAGGCTATAAAGATGTTTATATTGTTACACGTTGTAGGGTACTCTTTAGCATGTTTCCAACTCAGCATTGCAGTATGTTCATTAATAAACTCACAGCCGGACACGTCATAACAGGGTGCAAAAAGGTAACTAAACAAGTCGTCAGGATTTGTGACGATGGTTGTGTTTGACAAGTTTGTGTGTTGCGCAAATTTTCCCCATAATGAGTTAAGGCATAACTTTGCCAGCTGGCGTTTTGCGGGGTTGACTTCTATAAAATCGGGTCTCAGGTTTATGCCCTCATGAGCATAGTACTCATCGATGTACTGTTGTTTGGAGTTAGCATCAGTGCACCATTCTGGAAACCCGATGCCTACTGTTTGTCTCTGAGAAATATATTAATATACTCGGAAAAAGGTGGGCCGTTGTCCTTTCAAAGTGCCAAATCTCCAATATTTTTCCCAGCCGGTATCCTTTTTTTAGAGCCTCTTGAACCTCTATACTGCACCAGGTACCACGTAACATCCGTTGTGCTTCACTGTGTAGGCATAAGGCGGCCTCCTTACTTTCAACGCAGGTTCGGCAAAGGGGAAACATGAGCTTACTATTGACTCTGTAGGGTAACACTGGAAAGTAAAGACCCTGGGGTGGATACATTTCACACTTAACTAATCCAAAGTGTGTGTCTAAAGATTTAAAGTCCCTGTATATAATAGCTGGGTGCCCTTCGGTTTACAACTTCACTTTATTGACAAACGGATACAGGCTTGTGAAATCATAGTAGTGTATTTTCTCACCCTGACCCACGGTTCGGTACAGCTGTATCGCATTTGTACAGCCCCCAAATAAGGCGTGGTGAGGCTCCATTGGTTCAGGTAGCTGCTGACTTTTAAGAAAAGGGCCTAGCTCGGCGTCTGATGCTAGCATGTCAGCCCACTCATGTTCCCAGAGGGTTCTCATAATGAAACCCTCATTTTCAACATATTGAGCTTTCATCAGTGTGCGCCTATAAAGATGCTCAAACTTGGTGCCCAACAGTTTATTAAACTCATGGGGTTTGTAGCATCGGGGGCATCTGTGGTAAAAATAACCGTTGTATTCAAAGGCTGTTGGCCTGCCATTGACCACGGCGTACCCATCCAGGTAATAAGGTCCTACACGATATTCACCACCCTGTAAGGCGTGTTGAATGTAGATGTTTTCTTTGTTAGAGATGTACATGAGCCATTGTATCGAGGGCGTGGAGTAGCGCTTTTGTTTACCGCTATAGAGGTCTGGGGGTATTAAAGCTATGCTGTCCGGCTGTAAAAACATGTGCTTATAGATAGACATACACATGGAAGCCAACGTAATACTTTGAAAGGGATCAATGTACTCTATAGATTCGGTCTCCCGCGGCGTGTTTGGGTTAGTTACTTCCACTTGTTTAGTCATGTCTACAACTGCATCTCTGAAAAGATTACAAGCTTGGCGCAATATCATAACATCCGCCTGACAGTAGGCTTTTAACTCTGCTTGAAAATTAAAAGTTTTGTCGCAGTTTTCAGCATACCATTGTAAAAAGTTATTTTTCTCATCAGGCATCATATACTCAGCTCCATAGCTGTGCGGCGGTGGCATGGGACCCTCATAATTCTGATTAGCCCAAGTGTTAAAAAAATGGGGAAAATAACCTTTACACCCTGGAAACTCAAAAGCTTTTGGCAACTTACTTAGCTTCATGGGTAGAAAAGTTAAGGTGTCTATAAAGCGTATTTGTAAGGTTACAGCTGTTACCAGCATTAACTTTGAGCCCTGGGTGATAAGTTTTACAGGCATCTTTTCACTAATCATCTTTTGTAAAATAAAAAATGAGTCATACCCCTTTTAGTTATGAGCCATCATGGTATACCCCTTATATTGGGGCTGCAGGAAGGTGGCTAGGAAATCACATGAGCGACCTTCAAACTCCCAGTTCTCAGTCGAAGTTAGATGATGAGCGTAGATATAATTGGGCTCGTGTACAGATGTTTCTTGGGTGCACTCTATATCAAAAATGATATAATCTTCGGTTTTAGGTGGCTTTTGGCCCATACGCATGTAGCACATGTGTTCTGCACCTGCTTGAAAAGACGCCTTACAACGGGGGCACTTCATGCCCCGGCATCTGTTACCCACTGCGACATAATGCCCGCAGAGCGCACAGTCTGCTTTAATTCTGCACCGTACAACCCTGCTATGTATGCGCAGACATTTTTGTGAGCGGCTGAATAGATTACAGGTGCTGCAGCGCACCTTAGGCTCCGCAACGACTTCGCATCCAGCCGTCTGACACATTTTACAATACATTGCACAGTCATGCGTTATCTGATTGCTGTAAATATGATCACAGTATGGGCACACATACCTAGCTCCTAAAAATCCTTTTAAATTCAGGATACCGTAAAAATGCCTTTCATACTGAAGAACGTAAAGGGTCTAGTTTTTTAGAGGCTGCCCCGTAGTGAAGTACCGCCAGGAGCTGTTGTGGTACAGAATTTTCAAAGTGACGTTAAAATAATATTTTACTGTACAGAATAGTCTTTAAAGGTCTAGAACCATCCCCCACACGACCTCGAACAACTAGAGCTACGATTCTAAAGGCCCCGTGAGCCATTATCTCGTTCTTACTCTGCAATAGACTAGATAGGTTTTCTATAAAATCTACAGCATCAAAGACATCGCGGGGTGCTCTTCTTGTGAATATAGGACTATCGAGACCCTGTCCTTGGAACCGCAGCTGAAACAAATCATTAGGTCCCGCATCTTGTAACAAGCGTTCTATGAGTGTTTGTATAGCCTGATGAATAGCTAGAACGCCTTGATCTGCGGAGTTTATGCGGTCAAGGTTGACAAATCTAAACTCCTCGTAATGTTCTACAGCGTTAAATTTCTCTACAGGGTGAGTGTACCTTCTGACGCTCTCTAAAAACACTGTCTCTAAGTCTTCAGCTCGAGGGCTGGGGCTACGGGGAGAACTCAAAGGGGTGGGCTCCTGAGAGGTCTGTCTTTGGGCCTGAGCAACCAGTTTTTTATACCGCCTTGTGACGTGCATTCGGGCTTTCTTTAAGGTAGTTATTAAGCGACGGCTAAGCCTCGCTCTATTAAGCCATATCTGGTTGTTATCCTACCACGTCCTGATTGAACGGGAAAACTTGTAGCCGTGAATGTTGTTCCGTTATCACCCACCGTTACATGATGAGCTGGCTCTCCTATCGCAACTTCACATGTACGTGGCCTACAGACTGGGGTTGTTTCAGGCTCAAAACGGTTGCTTTTACACCTTATTATCCGTGCCTCCTTGGTCGTTAAACCAGCGCAGGCCTTTTCTAACGACTTTGTGTTCTTAACGGTCCACCAGATGCGTCGAGCCTTACTAAGTATGTTATGAATTGTTTTTCTATATTTTGATATGTATGTAGCTTTATTCATAAGCTCAGAATTAGCAATTTTTAGGGGGACCTCTGGGCCTAGTCATAATGGTATGAGCATTAGGCCGGTAGCTGTTAATTCACAGGCTGATACCACATAGCTTTTACACCTTTTTACCTCCTGATTTATTTCAGCCAACACGCTATTTAATGGTCGGTTCTTGTTTTTTGCCTTCCCATGTTTTAAGATTATAGAGTTCACCCTAGCTTTTACTTGCTTGATAGCCTGCTTTATTTCTTTGATATCTGCCAGTTAAACAGTTTTAGGAACTATTTCAGAATTGCCGCTGTTGGAGGGTGGGTCTGTTAATGTAGGGCTTATATTACTGTGGGTGCTCATTAGGATTATCCCCTGATCAGTATTAACAGTTCTATTGCTGTTATCGGCTCTGCTAGCTGTTAAAGATGGTTCCCCCTGCGAGCACCTCTGTGCATTAGTCCCGATTACCGGTGTCAGCGCGCCTCTAGGGTTATCAATATTATTGTCGAGAGGTCTAAAGAAACAGGCTCCCAATGCGAACAACCCGGTGCGGATGCCGAGGGGCTAGATGCTAATTCGTAATACAGCTTTTCAACCCCGTTCAAAGCTGTACTATAATTATGGTCTGAAGAGGGGGAAGATAGTATTATTACACTTGAGGAGGGACCAGTAGGTCCAAAGGATCCCTCGGGTGTAGAGGGTGGCACTTGCTGAGCGAAATTTAAATGCTAATCATAATAATCCAGAGCCGCAGTGGTGTGAGCTGAGAGGGGGCTGGGGGGCGGGACTCTGTATTCCTCATAGCTTACACTAGAAAGACGGCTGTGCGCTTCTGTTGGTGTTATTTCAGAACTCTCTGTTAACCCAGACATCTCTTGAAGAAGCTTTGTACAACTTGCATACAATGCCTGCGCTGACTCATTACTTTCAACAATCTCACCACCGAACCCCGGGTCATTATTTGGTAGCGGGCTCCTATCACTTTGGAGATCTACGGATAGATTACCCAAGTCTTTGTTTGTTGCAGGCTTCACTCTTCTAACTCTCTGTTTATTACCCGTACCAAGCTGTGTGGAAAGGTCTCGGGAGGGGGTGCCTATTGGGCCCTGTCCCTCAGCTAGAACTTTAGGCATCTGGGAAAAAAAGGGTGGCTGAGGCCTCTCTGCGGCAGTTTTTTTTTTTTTAAAGATGAATCTACGTGACGGTTTTGAATTTTAGGGGTAGCTGCTAGATGCGTCTTTAACTTTTTCACATATGAAGGCTTTACTTTAGGTGCTTTACAACCTCCAACCGTCTCTTCAACAGGTTTACAAAAAACTGTTGTGGCATCTGCGCTGGTAAATGTACGAACCTATTGTCTTTAAAACCTTCGCGAATGTAGTCCATCAACGCACCCCTTCTCTCACCAGCTGCTGCTGCTGGTTCATTTTGCCCCGCCTTTGTGATGTCCTTTAGATGTATTGACATTCGGCCCACCTTGAGTGTCTCTTCTTTTCCCCCATGCTCTTGTACAGGTTCGACACATGTAAAAAAAAATATATATTAAAAACTAGAAAAGTATAAACTAGTGACAATGACCCACACTGAGCTTTCTTACAAACAGTTGTATGAATACTGGGTCAATCTACTTTACAATGGGATCCGGGTACAACCTACTTTTTAAAAACGTAGTCTCCCTTTGTTAAAAGCTCACCTGTTTGTGTCTTCTGTAGAACCCTATTCTCAGTAGGCGATCCACTTTTAAGTACAGCCAGTGTTTGTAGAACCCTTTTCTTGGTGGTGGCTCTGCTTTTAAGTAGGGGTGCTGTTTGTCGGGCGCATTTCACTGGAGGCGTGCCCTTTTTAAGCGTTAGTGCTGTCCTTTTCACGGCTCTCCCTTTAACACTCTCCTCTGTAGTACCCTTGTACGCATCGTCAGGAACTGTTATGAAAATTCTTTTTAAAAAATAAAATATATACATATATAGCCTGTCTCGCATTATAGTCAGGCTTACTACTCCTCTCTCGACATGCATGCTCGTGTATACACACACACACGGACACACAGACACACAGACACACAGACACACAGACACACGCAGACACACAGACACACAGACACACACACACACACACACACACACACATACACATACACATACACATACACACCTACACACACACACCGTTTTGTTTTGTTTTTGTTGTTGTTTTTTTTACCTGTAATAGGTGTATTATAGGTTGTATTGTAGGTTCCCCAGCTCCCCGCTGTCCAGTTGTTGTTGTATTGTGTCGACGGCTAATTGCATCTCCATGTCATAGTCTGTAAAAACCCATGCATAGAAAACCCATTCAGAAATGGCCAAAAACTTGTTACTAGTATTTCTAAAACGCTGGCTCTTATACACGTACCTTGTTCAAAATCAGCAGCTTCCGCATCAGACAGTGTTAGCTCCTGGAGATGCTGAGCATAGAAAAATAAATAAATTAACAACAAAAAAAAAATATATATATACATATATAATGATAAATAAATAATAATGAATATATATATATATATATTCACAGAAAAAAACATAGGTTTCAGGGGTGTTATAGTTAGCTGGACTTTTCACTTGTACAAAACCATTGAAATTCCCCCGTTATAGTTAGTTCAGCTAACTATAACTCGCGCGCCCGCAATGCACTGCTGATGACGTCACATATTACATCACTCATGACATGGTCAGTGACATCACTCATGACATCACTGATGACATCTCAAATGACATCACTGATGACATCATCCAGTGAATGTGTGTTTTTCTGAAAATTAAATATGTTTTATATATGTATATCTCAAGGTCGATGGAAGAATAAATGGGTATATAAGTGTATGATTTGTTTTTGAAACATTGATTGTGTAACTGACTGATTAAGTGTATCATAGTAAATACATGGCTTAGTGAGTAATGTTTAAATATGTAAATATCTGTATCAGTCTCTCACTTTGTGTATAAGTGGCTGCATGGGTTGGTGAGTAGCTACATGGGTGTCTATATAGGTTATTAGTTGGTTTTTTGAGTATCAGTCTGAGTGTCTGCATGGTTCGGTGGGGGGTATTATGTAGTGCATAGGTGCATGAATGAGTGACTCACTGTTTGTATGTGTTGAAGACAGCATGTGTGCAGGACTGTATGGGTGGATGAGTGTGTGTATGGGTGTGTTAGTGAGTGAATGACTGTCTCAATAGTGTCTTTATGAGTAACTACATATGTTTTAAACTAGTATATGTGACTATTGGTGTATATGAGTGAGCATATGTGAGAGTGAGAGATTGAAAGAGTTCCTGTATGAATAAGTATGTGTTTCTATAGGTGAGTGTTTAAAAGACGAAGTATGTGTAAGTTTCCGTAGAAGTAAGTGTGGTGGTGTGTGTAAAACTGTATATGCAAATAAATGTATGTTTGATTCTTTATTAGCATGAGTGACTATGTGTGTGAGTAACTCTATGGATGAGTGGCATTGTGTAACAGGATGTATAGGTGTATGAGTACATATGATGAGTGAGTACATGTATGAGTGACTGTATAGGACTGTTGGTGAATGAGTGGATGTGTATGTGGATCTTAGAATTACTGAAGAGGTTGTTGTAACTGGTATTGGTATGTCCATTGTTTTGAAAATTTTAGTCTCTATTTTTGAATGTGTGTATCAAAGGTTATATTAGGATGTTGTCATCAGTGATGTCATCAGTGATGTCATTTGAGATGTCATCAGTGATGTCATGAGTGATGTCACTGACCATGTCATGAGTGATGTAATATGTGACGTCATCAGCAGTGCATTGCGGGCGCGCGAGTTATAGTTAGCTGAACTAACTATAACGGGGGAATTTCAATGGTTTTGTACAAGTGAAAAGTCCAGCTAACTATAACACCCCTGAAACCTATGGTTTTTTCTGTGAATTTCAAAGGTTTTTTAAATGCTAATTTCTAACTATGCCTACAGAGATAGGACATGTGAAGAAAGAAGAAAAAATGCACATAAAGAAAAAAAAGAAGTGCAGAAAGAAGCAACAGAAGTCCTCAAAGACGAAGAAAAGTGCAGGAAGAAGGATAACGTGCAGAAAGAACAAAAAGACGAGCAGAAAGAAGCCTTGTTGCAAAATCATCCTGTACCCTCAACTTTTTCAGACGGATACTGGTGGTAACTGAGTCTGACTAACCAGTCCTAGAGCCAGTGCTATGTTAAAAGACACTTAGAATACAGTGAAAACACCTACATACACTAGGGAACATTATGCATTGGGGTCCCCCTGTGATTAGCATGACCTCCTCTGTAAGCCCCTAGTATATAATAGGGCAGGGGGATTAAAACTATCTCTTAAAACAGGCCACAGGGCGTTTTTGCACACGTTAACTCAGGCCCCGTCCCCTCCCTTCACCACTGTGTAAACACGCCCTGTGTCCGTTTTTAGTTGGGAGATTAAGCTCATTTGAATCCTGAGGGTCCCTAGGGTCCAACTAGCCCACTAGGTACCTCCAGTAAGTGCCACAGAGCTGCGTTGCAGAGAGGTGTAAAAAGTGGCACGGCCTGGACCACCTCTCTGCAATGCAGCTCAGTGGCGCTTACTGGAAGCACTTGGTGGGCTAGTTAGCCCCCAGGGGCCCTCAGTATTGAAGGGAAATTATATCCCCAATTTAAAACGTGCCATAGTGCGTGTTTGCACACGTCACCTCAGGCCCCGTCCCCTCCCTTCACCACTGTGTAAACGCGCCCTGTGGCTGTTCTAAGTTGAGAGATTAAGTCCCCTTGAATCCTAAGGGTCCCTAGGGTCAAACTAGACCACTAGGTACCTCCAGTAAGCGCCACAGAGCTGCGTTGCAGAGAGGTGTAAAAAGGGGCTTGGCCTCAGAACACCTGTCTGCAGCGCAGCTCCCTGGCGCATACTGGAGATGCCTGCTGGGCTAGTTGGCCCTCAGGGACCCTCAGTATTGAAGAGGAATTAATTCCCCAACTTACAATTCGCCAGGGGGCGCGTTTGCAGAGTGCTGCAAGGAGGGGGCGTGGCCTCCGGCACGATGCCAGTCTTTTATTTATTTTAATTTCTTAAGAAGGGGGGCTGTGTGGTTCCCCTTCTTATTCTAATTTATTGGCCCTGATGACCCCATCCCCCAGGGCCTGTCTCCTAATTATATTTTTTTGACCCCAATCCCCAGGGCCGGCCACTGTTTTTTATTATTTAAAAAAATATAATTTATAGAGACACCTAGGACATGCTGGACAAACCGTACGTACCTATCACCATGACGATTTGCGTGATATTCATTAAAAGGCGACTATGCATACAATTAATCCACGTGGAATGTATTTACACCACTAGTGAAGCTCTGACATGTCTGATGCCCTACCGTGCCTAATCCCGGTAGACACCCTTGTCGTTCATTTATACAAACATGGGTAGCTATTGACGGGCACATTTAATACACATGCACACCAAGCCATTCAAAGGGGATTCGACAAAAATTCGACCAAAACTATGCAAGAAACCCCCCTCACGGTTAATAAAACACACATCCACTGCCGGATGTGTAATACTTTTTATTTTACTCTCTGGAAAGGGGACGAATATCACTTGAGAGTCACAGCGCGCTCCTGGCAGAGCCCAATGCTGTGTTACACCCACCATTGCCTGCTGAGTGCCACACACCTCTGTGTTGTATTCCACTAGCTAGTGCATATGCTATGACACTCTCTAGCCCATGTGCACTGTAACACCACCCCGTGAATATGTCATGCCACACTTGTCTTCGCACGGGTTATATTGCCCCATCTAACGTGCCTTCCTCGATGCCTATGTTATAACGCACAGTGCTATGCCATACATATTACAATCTGGGATCCATATCTTTTTCACAGTGCATATGCAACGTTACACTCCCCAGCACATATTTTATATTACAACATTAGAGACTAGTTAGGTTACACAACACTGCCCTGTGCATATTACACTCCAAGGCGCATATCGCATAGCACGCTATCTCGCGCTCTCCAATGAATCTGTAATTGCGCACAATGTATTGCATATTATATTTCACGCCCGGTTCATCTTATATCACACTTTTTGGTGCATAGTTTATACCATACACTATATCTAGTTTTCATTTTCAATCGTGCTCTCAGGACTATGTTCTATATAACACTGTGTTCACCTACCCTTTTCACGGGCATTACATTTTGCGATAGGGGGTGGAGGGTCAGGGGGTATTTCTTCCAAGTGAGCCCGGAGTCACAGTCACAAACGTCCTCTTCTTCCTGAATAAAAATAAGATTATGCTGCATACTTGTTCATATTTTAAGTAGTTCGCACAGACACACGTTTTAAAAACAATAAAGTTCCTAATACCCACCTTCTCTGAACAGTAAGCTTGCTGCCCCATCCCCCTCCTCCCTATCCTCTGTTGTGTGAATCCATGGACTAGCCTCCTCCCTCCTGCCATGCATGGTCTGATGTGCTGCCACTGCCCTCAATTTAGTATGATGTACCAGTCCACTCCTCCTGCCCTCCATTGCCCAATTCTATGCCCCATCATTGACCTCCTGCTTAAACTCTGTGCTTAGCTTGCTGCCCCTATTCTCCTTCCCCCTGCCCTCCGATGTCTTTGTGCATGCCCCTGCTCCATCCTTTTTGCCCACCATGTTCCATGGACCTGCCACTCCTATTTACTCTGAGTGTTCTGTTGAGCTGCCACTCCCCTCCCACCTGCCTAGCATTGTCAGATGACTATAACCTGTCCCTGCCACCTCCACCCTGCCTGTCCACATGCCATGCCCCTATCCTCTTCCTCCTGTCCTACATGGTCCGTTGTACTGCCACACCCTTCTGCCCTCCCTGGTCTGTTGTGCTGCAACTGCTCCTCCTGCCTGCCCCGTGCGGTCTGTTGTGAGGCCCCTTCCCCTGAACTTTCTTGTCTGTGCACAGGTCCTGACCCTCCCTTCTATCCTCCATCGTCCTTTGTGCATGCCCCTGCACCCTCCTTCTTGCCCATCATAGCCATTGTGCTGCCACTAACCCTCCCACTTGCCATGCATGGTCTTCTGTGCTGCCATGGCCCCTCCCACCTTCCCTGTGTGGTCAGTTAGCTGCCCCTGACCCCCTCCCACCTTCCCTCCATGGTCTGTGTGTATGCCATCACAGTCTCAGTGTTGCTCTTCATGGTGTGTCTTGCTTCTAGTGCCCATCCTGCCTGACCTCCATGGCTATCTTGCTGCTCCTGCCCTGCCCCCTTTCCCCCAGCCCTCTGTTTACATGTGCAGACCCCTACTCCCTCCCTCCTGGCTTGTCTGTTCCATTGTAATGCCCCAGATCCGTCCCTCCTGCCCTTTATGGTCTTTTATGCTGTAGCTTTCTCTCCTGTCTGTCCATTATGGTCAGCTAGCTACCATTGCCTCTTGCCCCTCTGTTCTCTGTTGTCCATATGCATGGTCCTGTCCCCTCCCTCTTGCTTTCTATGGATTGTTGTGCTGCACTCCCGTCCCGCATGCCCTGTGTGGTGTATTGTGCTGCTGCAAACCCTGATGCCTGCCCTGCAGGGTCAGTTTGGTGCACCTCTCCATGTCCCTCCTGTCCTCTGTTATCCAAGTCCATGTCCCTACCCCATTTCCTTCCATGATCCAATGTACCATACTTGCAAACATTTTGAACTTGGTAAGAGGGAGATTTTGAAAAAAAACTGGGGTATTGATTTTCCCCTTTGAGTTACATTGAAAAAGAGGAGATTGTAGACAGGAGACAGATCAAATAAAGCCCATTTGAGCTTAAAAACATTGGACGTTTCCTGGCTGAATCGGGTCTGTTGGCATGTATGGTTGTACTACCATTGCCTCTTCCTTCTGCCCACAATGGTCTATTACATTGCCACAGCCTCTCTTGCAAGTCCTGTATTGTTGGTTTGTTGCCCCTGCCCCCCTTTCCACTGCCCTCCATAGTCTGTTGTGCTGCCACGGCCCTCCCTGCCTGCTCAGTGTGGTTAAATTGTTGCCTTTGCACCCTCCTACCTGCCTTCAATTTTCAGAGTCCGTGCCCCTGGCCTCTGCCTCTCAACAGTATCCTAATGAACAACTAGATTGCTAACATTCTATATTTATTACAAAAGCATGGAACGCCTGACGTCATCTTGATGTAATCAAAACTGTAATACCTAGAGCATTTCCTTTAGAAATTACATATATGAGAGGGTCTTATTGGCATCAAAATTATGGTTAGTGCTCTAAAAGACTAAAATAAGGACATATTTTCTGAGTTTTCAAATAGCGACAAAGCACTTTTAAATTATTTGTTATCTTTATGTTTTTTTATCCAGTTGACCACTTGATTAAATGTTGCACTTAGGGGAGAGGATGTGGTGTTACTTCCAGAACTGCAGACTTTGCAACTGGGGAACCAGGTTGGAGTTTCTGCTTCAGCTCGACATTCTGTGATTCTGGTCAAATCACTTAGTCTCCCCATGTCTACAACCAAAATGAATTTGTTCTTGTGTGATGTAACCAATGCTCATGTAAAGCACTCCAATACCTGACAAGTCTGCACTATATAACACTGCAAAAACACAAAATAATAAGTGTTTTGCACACTTCTGTCATTGGGCTATATTTGGGCTACATCTGGGTGATTTTGGGCTACATTTGGGCTCTTTTGTCTCCGGTGGCCATCTTGGGAGATTTATTTGTTATGAAGTTTCCTAATTTCCTCATGTACTGCAGTCTCCTCAGTAGGAAATGCTTTCAGTTTTGTACTTTGATTCCATCATGAAGGTATTCAGATATGTCACACATTTGCCATAAATTCTGAATGTTAGCACTCTAGTTGCTAATTAGATCACTGTAGTAAAACTACTGTTCACCATGGAAGTCTGCTCCTGGTATTAAAAGTGCATGTTTCAGTCTGCATGTCAGAATTTTTTAATGAAATAGAAGAGGATTTGAGAAGTCACTCAAAATGTGCCCTCATTTTCTTTCTTCAGCATTAATCATAATTTCTATGGCAAAATGAACCCCCCCATTGTGTTCCTTTTTAAATTAAATGTTTTAAGCGTTACCAGTTTATTCCAATCAAGATGGCTTCAGGTGTGCCATACTTTTGTCATAATGAAGACAATAAGCGCTCTAGTTGTTTTTAAGAACACTCTGCGACATTCTGTCATTGGGCTACATCTGGGTGATTTTGGGCTACATTTGGGCTCTTTTGTCTCTGGTGGCCATCTTGGGAGATTTATTTGTTATGAAGTTTCCTAATTTCCTCATTTACTGCAGTCTCCTCAGTAGGAAATACTTTCAGTTTTTGACTTTGATTCCATCAAGAAGGCATTCAGATGTATCACACATTTGCCATAAATTCAGAATGTTAGCACTCTTTTTGCTCATTAGATCACTGTAGTAAAGCTACTGCTCACCAGGGAAAACTGCTGCTGGTATTGAAAGTGCATAATTCAGTCTGCATGTCAGAATTTTTTAATGAAATAGAAGAGGATTTAAGAAGTCACTCAAAATGTGCCCTAATTTTTCTTTCTGCAGCACTAATCATACTTTTTATGGAAAAATGAACCCCCTCATTTTGTTCCTGTTTAAATTAAATGTTTTAAGAGTTACCACTTTAATCCAAGCAAGATGGCTTCAGGTGTGCCATATGTTTATCATAAGTAGGACAGTTAGTGCTCTAGTTGTTCTTTGGAACACTCTGGGAAGCTGCAGTAGAACACAAAGGAATCAACTGACAGTCTCTGACCTTGTTGGATGTACATGTTTTACTGAGAATGTCAGACTTCATTCTGACATGACTGAGAAAGATAATGTGAATTTACAGAAAATAAGCTCTCAGTTTAGCTTATAGATCACCTTCCAAACCTCTGTGGGAAAAGCATGAGAAAATATTTTTCTCTCAATCATGATATCCCAGCAGAAGGCTTTTTCACATGGTGAAATCACCTTAGAACATACCACAATTCCTAAAATGAGTATGGTACCATCAACAAATGATTTATAATGTAACTAAAGTCTTAAAACCTTCTATTAACTGCAATGCTTTTTAATGAGGTGCTATCATGTATATTGGTCCCAAGATGGCTGCCAACACTTCTTGGATCAAGTGCTGACAGCCAATCAGATCTCAGGATGAGTTGTGTGGTTAGGCTCCGCCCACATATATATATGATTTTACTTTTGATTTTCTCAGGAACTACTGAACAGATTGACACCAGACCTGCAAAAGGCACTTCCCTGACCTGAGGACCTCCTCTCTGCCAAATTTCAAGTAATTCGGTTCAGCCGTTCGGGCTGTACTTTGGACTAAAGGTCCCTATGGAAAATTGCATGGGGAAAACGCCTTTTGGGCCCCCCCTTTTTTCTCAGCCCCCGCTTGACGAATCCCCTCAAGACTTTCAGGGGCGGAGCGGAGCGCCCCACCTATTTTGAAAAGTTCGCGAGGATTCGTCAACCGGCGCCAAAGTTATTCCAAATAGAATGTTGCGGATTTCCTATGGTAACACGGTCCTAACTATAACTAGCTACTGGCGACCGCCAGTAGATAATACATATATATATATATATATATATATATATATATATATATATATATATATATATATATATATATATATATATATATATATATATATATATATATATTATATATATATATATATATATATATTCACTGAAAAAAACCATAGGTTTCAGGGGCGTTATAGTTAGTTGGACATTTTGCTCATACAAAACCATTGAAATTCACCCATTATAGTTAGTTCAGCTAACTATAACTCGCACGCCCGCAATGCACTGCTGATGACGTCACATATAACATCACTCATGTCATGGTCAGTGATATCACTCATGACATCACTGGTGACATCTCAAATGACATCACTGAAGACATCACTGATGACATCATCCAGTGAATGTGTGTTTTTCTGAAAATTAAATATGTTTTATATATGTATATCTTCTGGTACCTCCAGTAAGCGCCACAGAGGTGGGTTGAAGAGAGATGTAAAAAGGGGCACGGCCTAGTCCACCTCTCTGCAATGCAGTGCGGTGACACTTACTGGAAGCACCTGGTGGGCTAGTTGGCCCCCAGGGTCCCTCTGGATTGAAGGGGAATTATTTCCCCAACTTAAAACGCGCCACAGACCGTGTTTGCACATATGGGACCTCAGGCCCGCCCACTCCCTTCACCACTGTGCAAACGTGCCCGGTGGTGTGTTTTAAGTTGGGGGATTAACTGCCCTTGAATCCTGAGGGTCCCTGGGGGCCAACTAGCCCACCAGGTACCTCCAGTAAGCGCCACAGAGCTGCGTTGCAGAGTTAGCCCCCAGGGACCCTCAGGATTGAGGAGGAATTAATTCTCCAACTTAAAACGCACCACAGGGTGAGTTTGCATACATGTCACCTCAGGCCACACCCCCTTCCTTCACCATTGTGCAAACACGCCCCGTGCCGAGTTGTAAGTTTCAATACTGAGGGTCTATGAGGGCCAACTAGACCAACAGATATCTCCAATTTGCGCCAGAGAGCTGCATTGCAGACAGGTGTTCAGAGGTCACGCCCCTTTTTACACCTCTCTGCAACACTTCTCTGTGGCGCTTACTGGAGGTACCTAGTGGACTAGTTTGACCCTAGGGACCCTTAGGATTCAAGGGGACTTAATCTCTCAACTTAGAACGGCCACAGGTTGCGTTTACACAGTGGTGAAAGGAGGGTGCGGGGCCTTTGGTGACGTGTGCAAACATGCCCTGTGGCACGTTTTAAGTGGGGGAAATAATTCCTCTTCAATTCAGAGGGACCCTGGGGGCAACTAGCCCACCAGGTGCTTCCAGTAAGCGGCACTGCGCTGCGTTGCAGAGAGGTGGACTAGGCCGGGCCCCTTTTTACATCTCTCTTCAACCCACCTCTGTGGCGCTTACTGGAGGTACCAGAAAACAGTTGCAGCGCAGAAACCTGGGTAACGGAGATCAAGACAAACCCCGTACCAAATATCCTCCCTTCGTCACAGACCAAATATCACATTAACACATTCACTCATAGAATCATTGGTGGGGCCCATATCACCAACATTCACACTTCACTTCTCACTGGTCTGCACTTACAGGAGAGATGAATGTTCCAAGCGCTGACATGAAAGGAATATCTTATAACCTATAGGAGAAATATTATATTACATAACTATGCATGAATATCCTCACACCTATAGACCTTAATCCTAAAAATCTAGATACTCCTCCCACGTGATCAATGGATCATTTAGTTGGATCAGTATGGCGATTTAGACCCGCTAAAACCACATTTAGGATTTGATCTATCCTCCCTCAATTAATGACAAAACACATTTGCTCGTTAATCAATAGTTGTTTATCTAATTATTGCAAGAATTTTGTTCCATCCAGTAAGTTTTAAACCTTTCGTAAATCACAGAACACCATATTTACCTAATCTGGCTATCGGTCGTCCTATAAGTCTTCAAATTTAGTCGTCAATCAGTCGGAATTCGAAAGTTCTTCATGCAGCACTCTACAGTCCCAAGAATGGACAATGGCCAGAGACGTGCAGGCATCTATCAGTACGTATAGATTTTATAAAGTTCTCAGTTCGTCAAAGAAATGGACAGCATTCAGTTTGTCAAAGATTCAGGAACGCAGCAATCACGTAGCGTCACCGTCGTCTCCGTCAGCAAAAAGGAAAGCACGTGTGTCCTTTCTATTCTACCGTCATTTTTATAATAAAAGTAAAGTCAAGATGTTACATTTTGCAAAATTTGGGCTTCTCCCATTGGTCGGTTGGAATCATCCGGTGAGGTTTCACACAGTTCAAGAGGTTATGTCACTGTTCATGATCTTTCCGGTTCCTTGTATCTGTCCTTTGCTAGAGTACTTGGCGGGCTTCCCACCGTGAACTCAACAAAGAAAGAAAGGTACTCTACCTATTTTTTTTCTAAATGTACAATGTATCATATCATAAATGTACTGACACTTAACCTCTTGCGTGCCCCGCCCTTTCCCCGCCCTGTGCCGGGCTTTCTATTAGCGGGCGGAGTTCATGACGAGATGGTCTCGTCATGGGCACAGCGCAACCGCGGCCCATGACGAGACCATCTCGTCATGGGCACTGAAGGGGTTAAACAAGACCCATATAAAGCAAGGAAATTTCAATACATGATCAAAGAAGGATTTGTTCGTATTTTTATTTTTTGTTTTAATCAATTTCGACAGAAGGATTCAAGAGGTGAGTAAAATCCTCAATAGTTTATAACAAACACAATATCGTGAGCCACAAAACAAATAATAGTGACAGAAAGGTCCCAATCACTATCGCGCACATACAGACATACACACTTATACCGGTATCATATGACACCTTAAAAACAAAACTCAAACATCTACTCATAAAAAACCACTCATCAGATAGGGGTCCAAAAGAGATTTGCCTCGTAAATCAATATATAAGTTAAAGCCTGTGAGCATTCAATGCTGTGCTGAAGAGAGCATGTTCAAAATACAAGATTTAGGGCTTAAGTGGACCCCTTGGGAGCGCCGACGCGCGTTTCGGTGAACGCACCGAAATGCAGGTGCCACCTTCCTCAGGGCGAACAAGGAAATGGTTTTGGCGTTTTGGCTGGGACCTAACAAAAATAAGAAAAGCAAATCAAATCAAACAAAAAGGGAGCAGTTCAAGTGTCATTAAATAACATCATTGGTTTCAAATAGAGAACTAAACAACAACAAGGTCATATGTCATAAGTGTCAAACATCATAAAAGAATTTGTTTAAACATTAATATCTAGTGAGAAATTGCATTATTCAATAGAGCAACGTGAACACTGACGAGTCCTGTTTTCCAGAGAGAGGAGAAGGAGCATATAGTATGCTCTATTAGCACCATGTTTCTAGTTCTAGTTCAGGGGGAAAAAAGGAAGGCAAAATGATCGTTTTAGCGCTCACCTGTGGGGAATCAAGTAGTTGCAAATAGGTCCAAGTGAGGACACAGGCAAGAAGAGTATCTGATCTCAGGCGGCAAAACGGGGGTCAGGAATGTTCACAAGAACAAAATCTGCTGGGTAAACATAAAAAGGACGAAAAAGAGAGAAAATAGAGAAAATAGAACTCTAACTGAATAAGCAAAGAATGAAGAATCACATCGTCATCATTCTCGTGTATGAATTTCTAATACATGGCTTCCCACCGTGGCCTTGTTTGGGCACAGTGTGACAAGGGTCATTTCGAGGCCACAGGAACATATTGTAGCGCAAGCACACTTCGCCCAAAACCTCGTGGAATGGTGGCCATCACGTCGTGTTACATCGGTGGCCATCTTTGCTTTAGGCCCAAAGGACAACTTAAGCGAAACAAACACAAAAGAGTAATTAATACATAGAAATATTTATTAAAATGTTAAACCCTCACTAATCCCCCTATGTGCTTGTAATTATCTAGCGTATAGCGACATTTAAAGTGTTCATATTCACCCATTTGATGTAATCTGGTGCGACATTACGAAAACGTCACAAAAGCAACATATATCATGTGATATTCTATTTTCTAGTGTTAGTATGCGTACATATTTTAATAAAAAATTATTTAGCCATGCAAATAGCAAATCCCGCGTGTTTTCCGTACATTAGTAATGTTGATTAAATATCATGCAAACACATTAATAGTATTATAATTAATAGATTATTGTAATTAGTATAGGCATGCAGAATAGGGGGGTATACAAAAGTTTGTACTACCCGCTCCATCAGGTGCACAAAAAGCAGACACTGATAACGTTTTTCACGACCCAGCACTGCATAGACATAAACATAGGACTATGTCCTCACTCTGTCTACCTGGCTTTGACAGCCATCATGGAATGGTAAAACAGTGAAAAAGTATCAGCATGAAATATACTTTCAAATCAAATGAATGCCAGATTGTTGTACGTCTAATGCGCGTATACAATTTTAACCCAAATTTCTGTGTTAAATCTACACTGTAATAACAAGGCAATGCGTTATAATGTGCAATATACAGAAAAAATATTCAAGTCTCCAAATGTTGCGATCAGAGAAACTCCCAAATACCTGGTGAGCGCGAATGCGCATACCTAAGAGACAGTTTCAAGCTAGGCATAATAACCAGACAGTTAAATCAACACTGTACTGACATGTCAATTCGTTATAATGTGCAATGTGCAGAAATAATATTCAAGTCTCCAACTATTATAGAAACTTCAAAATGCCTGGAGAGCGCGAGTGCGCATACCTAAGAGACGGTTTCAAACTGGGCATGTTATGTAGACAATGAAGTCAACGGGAGACTGGGTTAGCATAAGTGTCTTTGCCTAGTACTACATAGTCGAACACTGGGAAGAAATGCATGCAGTGAAAACATTAATGTCACAACAACATGAAACCAGCTGAGCGCTAGTGCGCATGCTTGGTACATCAAATGGGAAACTAGGCATGCTCGACAATGATGAACACAAAATTGCATCATCCTAGAGCCCAATGATCGCGAGTTCTCGTGACTGATACATCAATGTCCCGTAAATTATACAGACGATGATGTCAGGCAAGTGCTATCTTCACAGGGATGGTAGAGTGACAACAGAAACTGTAGTAGATCGTGCACCTACCAGTGAACTGCTGGTGATAGATATTACAGAATGTGACAGATGTGAAATCAAGTTGGAGGAAAAGGGTAGGTATGCCCATGCAGGTGAGTACGTGTGAGAGGGCCCCTTCCTATCTCCTGTAGGGAGACATAAATAGAAAAACAAAATTGTTAAAAACATTCAACAGCATATAAATATTATTTCTATATGTCCACACAGGACACACAATGGAACTGATGATGTCTGCCACACATCAAAATCATGGAAGAGATAAGAGAAACATATTCTTCAATTAAAATTATGTCCAACAGCAAAAAATCACTGAGAAACCAAAGCATACACTCTAAGGAAAGCAGACTGTCAGGTGTGCAGGATACAGGGTTATGACCCCTCCCTGAGGTGGATGGATAATTCCTCATAGATGTTCAATCCACCCGGACTCTTAGTTTGGAACTCTATTATGTAACGGGAACCCTATGGCCCCCCCCTGGGATGTCTGGGAATGTGTTCAAGGATCAGAAAACTGAGATCAGAAACATTCAAGAAATCTTTCTCCTCGAAATGGCGTGCGACTGGGTATTTGGGGTCATGATTGGTAATGGCTCCGAGATGTTCCAGGACCCTCTTTTTGGCTGTACAGGTGGTGCTGCCAATGTAATATATATATATATATATATTCACTGAAAAAAACATGGGTTTCACACACGTTATAGTTAGGAATTAGCATTTAAAAAACCTTTGAAATTCACTGAAAAAACCATGGGTTTCACACACGTTATAGTTAGGAATTAGCATTTAAAAAACCTTAGAAATTCAATGAAAAAACCAAAGGTTTCACACATGGTATAGTTAGCTGGACATTTCACTCGTAAAAAACCATTGAAATTCCCCCGTTATAGTTAGTTCAGCTAACTATAACTCGCGCGCCCGCAATGCACTACTGATGACGTCACATATTACATCACTCATGACATGGTCAGTGACATCACTCATGACATCACTGATGACATCTCAAATGACATCACTGATGACATCATCCAGTGAATGTGTGTTTTTCTGAAAATTAAATATGTTTAATATATGTATATCTCAAGGTCGATGGAAGAATAAATGAGTATATAAGTGTCTAAATTGATGATTTGTTTTTGAAAAATTGATTGTGTAACTGACTGATTAAGTGTATCTTTATGAATACATGGCTAAGTGAGTAATGTTTAAATGTGTAAATACCTGTATCAGTCTCTCACTTTGTATATAAGTGGCTGCATGGGTTGGTGAGTAGCTACATGAGTGTCTATATAGGTTATTAGTTGGTTTTTTGAGTATCAGTATGAGTGTCTGAGTGTCTTCATGGTTCGGTGGGGGTTATTATGTAGTGCATAGGTGCATGAATGAGTGACTCACTGTTTGTATGTGTTGAAGACAGCATGTGTGTAGGACCTTATGGGTGGATGAGTGTGGGTTTGTGTTACTATCCTTGTGGGGACTTGGGTGTGATAACACACTCACGCTGTGGGGACTTGATTGCACTGTGGGGACCTGAACCCAGGTCCCCACAAGGCAATGTCCTTTAAATGATAGAAAATGGCTTCAGGAACATCTGTGTCAATTTTTACAACTTTTTAAAAAATTGTCTTGTGGGGACCTGTGTTTCATAAAGTGTGTTTATATTTCTGCTCAGCTCTGCCCCTGTAGACAGGAGGCGGTACTGCAGTCTTAAACACACTTTGCATTTAAACACACTTTGTTCAACCAGGAACACAAGTTAGCAGCAGAAAGCACAGATATTTCAAAGGAAAAGCTGCAAAACCCTGTGCTAAAAAATATTTTTCATGCAAAGTAACATTTTCCCCATTTAATAAAGTAAAACTTTATTTACATGAAAATTTTGAATTTAAACTATTTGAGTTTAGAAATTGTTAGTGGTTGTATAAACATTGCTAAAAGCAATTTGGGCACGTTTTAAATCCCAGATTACGTCACTATTGCAGTTTGATCCTTATTTGCAATTAAAGAATGATGTTGCATTAAAACATGATACAATATAAACTGACAAATTTGATTACATATTAATATTCACTTTGGAATATGTTCTTCGGATGATGGCTAGATGAGTGAGTTCCTAGAGTTGCATTGTGCTAACAGCTACGCTCTCTCAGACGCCAAACTGCAGTAATGTCATGCCCACAGCATGGGGAAGTTTAATTTTAATAGAAAAAGCATGTTCTTAGAACATTAGCTACATTCTTCGAAAATATATTCAAATGTTGCCATAAGATGAAATAACATTTAAATCCTTTGAATTGCTTAATTTCCAAACTATTCCCAATGCTTTACAAATTAAAGCAGCTTCATTCCCAAAGATGGGTGAAGAACAGTCATATAACAAGCATTGGCAAAGCCAACAGGTGTCACCTACGAGACAGCTACTGGCTTTGACAGAGTTTTTTTGACCTGCTGTACAGCAGCGTCCCTGCTCTGCCGCATGGATGCAATTGAAATTAAAACAAATTAAAAGCACTATAATGCAGCCAAAACAGACCACATCATGACACTTATTTTTATTGCTGGCAGGAGGGTGGGTTGTGTGAGGGGTCAACACTATCAACAGAGGAGGTGGGTAAAAGAAAAATCACTGATGCTGCCACTACTGATCACAGTATATAAAGAAGTTGTCAGAGCCTCCTTGGCCTTATTCAATTATAAAATGCAGGCTCTGATATATATGAACCTTAACAAAGTAGGTGCAGAGACACAGGGTCCTGGTTCACCCTAATTAGTGGCTATGTTTTAAAAGCCAAAACAGGGGAGGTGGATAGGACACCAAATCCCTATCTTGCATTAGGGCTCACAGTGCCCTTACTACTGCGTTGGCACCTACACTTATTACAGTTTGGACTTAGTGCTTCAGCTAAGGTGCAAAGTTCTGCTGTAAAATGGGCCATCTCATGTTGGTGTCCACTTCAATTTGCCCTTCCTGTGTATTTAAATATAGTTTGCCTTCCAAGATCATACTAGTTTAACTACAGCATACTGCAGTAGCATAGGCTGTGCTCAACCACCTGCCTTATGACTGAGAAGGTCTTCAAGCCGAAAGTGTGGAGAGGATGTGGCGTTATGCTAGAGCTGCAAACTTGGAACTTGATTCTTGACATTGGCTTGACATCCTGTGATTCTGGTCAAATCACTTTATCTCCCTGTGCCTAAAGAAATTGTACATGACTTAACTGGTGCTCATGTAAAGTGCTTCAAAGAGGAGTGACACAAGCACAGCACTGGTGGGAATGAGGGATTACAGAAGTATATGAGAAGTGGCTTTTATTGCTTCACCATAAGAACTTTTGTGTGGGTCAAGCCTACTAATGCATTCACAGCTATGGGTGAGGGTGATATAGACTACTGCTCAGGTCTCGAGATCTGTCATGAGGTAGCTGCAGCCTGTGACACATCACTACTAGACATACTGAGAAGATGAACTGCCTGTGTGTTGATATTCCTTCCTCTTTCCTTCAATTGGCAATGTTACTATCATCTGCCTTGAGAAGAAACTCAGGCAGAGCTTCAGGGCAATGACCCTCACACATAACAAATTTCCCATTAACAAGTGAATAGGCCGGTGCACCTGAACCTTCTTAAGTTGATTCTACTCCCATAGTGGGAGATGGGCCCTGCTAGTAAGAGCACACCTTCGGGAAGAGAAGCAGTATGTGTTGTGCCTGACCTAAGACCTTGAAGGCAACTAGACAGGAAATGAAGGATCCAAAACAGAGGGCTTCACTGATCAAAGACATTTGCTCACGGCATTACCTACATCAATATCAAAATGTTCAGAGCACATAATGCTGTACACAGATGAATCATATTAGCTACTCAGAGCCCTTACTATGACTATACACTTATACTGTATAAAAAAAAATTACTCAATCCTGGAGAGCCTCATACTCCACCCAAGAGAAGAAAGGCTTTCACCGCAGACATAGGGTGCATAAAGAATGGACAAGTATATCACATTAAGGGGGTGAAAAGTCTCTTGTTTAGAAGTGAATTTTTTTTGGCATAATATGTTGTCTATGATCATATTGGTCAGCAGTTGGGAGCAGAGATTGTGGGATTCGCTTAACTGCAAACTATAAAGAGTGTTTATAACATTTGGAGGCCTACCTTTAGCAAGGAATCTACCATACTTATATTGGAATTGAAGCATGAATGTTGCTGTAAATATACTGTCATTTAAGGAGGGCAGCACGTTTTAATATTTTGGGTAAGCCTAGAAAATTAATGGTATACATCTAAGAAGAAAGAGCCATAGCATGGATATGGGTGCGGGCAGAAAACAGTAGATGTGTGTCTGTTTTGGAATGTAATTGCACTACATTACCTACAGCTCATACCCTTGCATGGAAATAGTCTAAGTTAGTGGCTAAGCTGTAGATAGTATATTATATAAATACAACCATGATTTATTCACATTTTGATCATGTACTCATGTGGCATTGAGAGGGATTCAATCAACTTTGCCACATAAAATGATTTTTGTGTCAAACGTTGACGTGAGTGCAGCACCAAATTCTCTGCTCTGTGGTGCACAAACCCACTATCAGGGTGGGAACAGTTCAAAGACAACTGGAATACGCACAAAGCCAGATCTACTCAACTAATGTGTCCTGCCTTTGCATGAAGTTATACCACCAAATGAAACCAGGAGCAAACAATGGGTATACGGAAAAGCCTAGGATATTTCCTGACACACATGTAATTTCTGCAAAAATATCCACTTGACACAGCTTACTTGACATTGTGTTAAAATTTGTACTGGAGAGCTTCATTATATATAAATTTCACAAAAGGCACTACTAGCTTTCCTTATCACTGTCATGCAATGCTTAGAATCACACAAAACAGACATCATTGGCATGCGACTCTTTGAAAATATGGTGCTGTACTATTTTTACTGTTTGTCCAAGGGAGTGCAATGGAAGATTACAAATTATTATATAGCACTGTCCCATGTTTAATTTATCTAGATCACTGGGTGGCACCACAGCTCCATGTTTCTGAACTAGAGAGTAGCCAGAAAATGAATATACTTCCCGATTTTGAACTAAAGCTTTGATGGCATCAAGTAAGTGAGCCCAACCCGCCCTAGCTGAGCTCCCTTGTTACCTCCATCCAAGCATCCTTTCACCCTACCACCTTTTGATATCCACTATTTCACCTTTACAATGTGTCAGTCATTCATTCTTTCATCCATCATTCATTCTTTCCCATTACATCCATCAAGCCATACATCTATCCAGTCTGCCATCCATCTATCCACTTTGCTATTCATCCACTCTGCCATGCATCCATCCATCCACCCACTCTGTCATCCCTCTCTCCATTCTGCCATCCATTCCTTCATCCACTCTGCCATCCATCCATTATCCACTCTACCGTCCATCCATTCACTCTTCCATGTATCCTCTCTGCCATCCACCCATCCACTCTACCATCTATATACTCACTCAGCCATCCATCTAGCCATTCATCATCATCCATCCATCCACTGTGCCATTCATCTACCCACTCAACCATTCATCATCCATCCATCTATCTATCCACTCTGTCATCCATCCACTCTGTCATCCATTCAGCCACCCATCTACTCTGTCATCCATTCACTCATTCATCCACTCTGCCTTACATTAACTAAATTCATCCACTCAGCGATCGATCTATCCATCCATCACTTTAATCTGTCATCCTTTCACCTGCCCATCTACCTATTCATTCATCCATCCAGCAATACCTTTACTTTGCCATCATTTCACCTGTCCATTCACCTATCCATTGCTTTACGCTGCCATCCATCCATGTCTTACCTCTGCCATCCTTTCAGATGTTCATCCACCTATCCATTCACTCTCTCATCCATCCAGCTATTTACTCTGCCGATCTTTCACCTATCCTTCCATTTATCTATCCATCCATCACTTTGCCATCCATCCATGTCTTACCTCTGCCATCCTTTCACATGTTCATCCACCTATTAATGTGCTCTCTCATCCATCCAGCCATTTACTCTGCGATCCTTTCACCTGTCCATCCAACTATCCATTCATTTCATGCATCCTTTCACCCACTCATCCATCAACCCACTCATTCATCCACCTACTCATACACCCATCTTCCTTCCTTTCACCCATCCTTCCTTTAAATATTCTTTCTTTCCTTTTCCTTTTTACTCATCCTTTGTTCTTACTTTCTCCTGTTTGCTTTTCTGTTGAGGCAGAATTCCTTTATTGCATTAATTACAACATTTAGTCTGCTCAGGACAGAATAGGAGCAAAATAACTACAGCTCCCGCTGTAGCTGCTGAAGCAACACAACACCCCTGTTTCTGAGCTGTGCTAGCTCCAGCTTATTCACTAACTTGTACTTATCAAGTTATTGCATGCCCACATAGACATTCTGGGTTAATTCAAAACAGGCACACTGCTCCCTTCAGCATGATATGCTTTCTGGACTCTTTAAGCATGTAACTTGAGTAAGAAGAGTCTTAGACTGTCCACTGAACTGTGATCATTCACAACAGGTGTGTTTGTGGATTTGCAGTCAGTCAGGGAAGACTTATTATTATTTATTTATTTGTGTATTTTGTAGAGCGCTGCAGCTGCCCCAACGGGGCGTCCCGGCGTCCCGACTTCTCAAGAGTGGCTGAACTGCCCAATAACTACACCTTATCTCTGTGGGGACTTGAACATGTTATTAACTACACATTATTTATGGGGAGATTTGAACATTATATTCACACACTTTCTTTGTGGGGACTTGAATAAGACACAATCTGTGTGAGCTCTTGAACCGTCCTATAATCACACACTATTTGTGTGGGCACTTAAACATCATAATCTTCACACACAATGGTTGAGGTGACTTGAACATGATTACCTTCACACACAATCTCTTTGAGATCTTAAACATTCCTATAATCACACACTATCCTCATTACGATGTCGGTCTGAAGGCGTCTGACCGACAGTCGGATTCCCCTAGACCGTGTTGGGACCCATCCGTCCAGCTCAGTCAGAAACAATTCTGACGGACCGATTACGATGCCCGCGATCGAAAGGTGACTTCTGAATCTGTTCCGACCAGCATTTGGAGAATCCAAGTCGGTCGGAACTGATTCTTACTGTTCAACTGTCAGCGCTTCTGCCTGACCAATTACGATGTCAGATTCCAACAGCCTTTCCGACTAGGTCTGTCTGACCCAAAAACGCTGTTGGAAACTGACTTTGGGGGCCCCTAGCACGCCACCCTTTATCCTGAGTCCTCCGGTTTGGGCTAGAGGGGATATCCAAGGGACCCCCTGAGAAACCATGCACAGTGTGGCAGGCTCCATGGGGTGCCCGCAACAGGGAGCAAGGTTTTCCACAGACACCCATTTTCCCAATAGGAGCCTGTGTTGTCAGTCGGAACACAGGTTCTCATTGAAGTCAATGGGAGTCCTTCCGAACGGTGTCTGGAAGCATCGTAATTGGTCGGGCAGAACCACCGACCACGAGTTAGTTAGAACCGAATCCGACAAGGAGTCGGGTAGTGTAGTTTCCGACCAACATCATAATGAGGCACTAAGTATGTGCGGGGTTGAACATACCTATAATGCATGTTTGAACATGAACAATTGTACCTTCACATGCTATCTATGTAAGGACATGAAGATCATCTTTAAACACTGTCACTGTGGGGACTCGAAGACTACTATTGTTGCACACTATCTCTGTAGGGACTTGAACATAATAATAAACACACACTATCTTTGTGACTGCTTGAACACCCAGTAACCACATACTATCGCTGTGGGGAGATTTGACTATTATATTCACATACTATCTTTGTGGGGACTTGAATATGATTAACTTCACACACAATCTGTGGGAGGCCTTGAATATTCCCATAATCACACATGTCCTGATTCACAAAGGTAAACTTACATTTTTGTGTATGTTTATGACATTTTGCAATTCACAAAGCAATTTTACAAGTAGTATCTTTACAACTCCTTATCTTTTTATGTGCAGAGTCCCTGCCACGAGTTTAGAGACTCTACAGCCGTAAAGATACTACTCGTAAAATGACTTTGTGAATTGCAAAAATTTGTAAGCTTAAACAAAAGTTTAATTTGACCTTTATGAATCAGGACCACAGTATCTCAATGACACTAGAACAGCATTTTAGTGGAGACTTGAGCATGATCATCAACCGCTATCTTTGTGGCGACTTGAACATGATTATCTTCACACACAATGGCTGTGAGGTCTTGAACTTTCATGTAATCGCTTAATTTCTTTGGGGACTTAAACATCATTATCTACACAGTATTTACATGCTCTTTCTTTGTGGGAATTTGATCATCATTACCTTCTCACACCGTCTCTTCGAGGTCTTGATCGTACCTATAAGCACACACAATCTTTGGAAAACTTGAACATCCCTATAATCACACACTATGCATATGCAGATTTGAGGTTCACTGATGAAATATCGATGTACAAAATATCGATATACAAAAATATCGATGCAAAAATATAGGGGCCAATTAGGATGGCGGGTGGATCGCCCCCGCTGAGCCCGCCATCTATACCTGAGAGACCCCCCGCCATATTAGACCGGCGGAAAAGGAGCATAACATGGTGGGCGCGTCTGCAAGACACTGCCATCCCTAATACGATGCTGGCAGAAAGCAGCCTTTCCATGGCGGCATTGCCGCCATGGAAAGGCAGGCCGTTCCTGCTGTTGGGGGCCCATTGCGGGCCCCCAGGGTGTTGGGGGGTGCACATGGGGGGTACCTATGGTACTCCCCTACATATGCATGCACAAGGTGGCAGGCACCGGGCGGTGCCGGTCACATTGTGCATGCAAATGCACAACATGCCTTTTTTACATTGCGGCGGGTGGCGCTTACAGCACCGCCCGCCGCAATGTAAAAAATGCGGGATGCGCCCGCCAGTGTGGCGGGCGCATCCTAATTTGAATGGCGGGACCGCCGCAACATCGGCGGTCAGTCCTGTGCCCCGATGCGGTGGCGGGCGGACATAGTCCGTCCATCGTAATAGGCCCCATAGAGCACAAAAATATCGACTCCCTATATTTAAACAGGTAAGTACAAGAATATCAAAGAAAAAATATTGTAGTAAAAAATATAGATGTACAAAATATCGACTTAAATATATATATTACATAAAATAAATATATCAAATATTTTTTTTTTAAAAAATTTAATATACATTTTAACTAAATATAACAAATTTAATTAAAAACATAAACACACAAACATAAAAATGTCTACATATACATATATTTACTTAAATATAATTTATTAACTATTATCTTTATTTCATTTTTTAACTTTTAAATATAAAAAAAATATACATATATCAATAATTAAAAATAAAAAAATACCCATTTTAAAATGAATTCAAACAGTTAACTAAAAATTACTATTCCCACTCCAGTGAGTGCAACAGTTGGGAAAGTGCTGGATAGCGGATGAGTAAAAATTACTATTCCCACTCCAGTGAGTACAACAGTAGGAAAAGAGCTGGATAGCGGATGAGTAAAATTACTATTCTCAGTCCAGTGAGTGCAACAGTAAGGAAAGTGCTGGATAGCAGAGGGGTAAAAATTACTATTCCCACTCCAGTGAGTGCAACAGTAGGGAAAGTGCTGGATAGCGGATGGGTAAAAATTACTATTCCCACTCCAGTGAGTGCAACAGTAGGGAAAGTGCTGGATAGCGGATGGGTAAAAATTACTATTCCCACTCCAGTGAGTGCAACAGTAGGGAAAGTGCTGGATGGCGGAGGAATAAAAATTACTATTCCCACTCCATTGAGTGCAACAGTAAGGAAAGTACTGGATGGCGGAGCGGTAAAAATGACTATTCCCACTCCAGTTACTGCAACAGTAGGGAAAGAGCTGGCTAGCGGATGAGTGTAAATTACTGGTCCCACTCCAGTGAGTGCAACAGTAGGGAAAGTGCTGGATGGCGGAGGGTTAAAAATTAATACTCCCACTCCAGTGAGTGCAACAGTAGGGAAAGTGCTGGATAGCGGAGGGGTAAAAATTACTATTCCACCCCAGTGAGTGCAACAGTAGGGAAAGAGCTGGATAGCAGATGAGTAAAAATTACTATTACCGTCTCCAGTAAGTGCAACAGTAGGGAAAGTGCTGGATGGCGGAGGAAGAAAAATTACTATTCCCACTCCAGTGAGTGCAACAGTAGGAAAAGAGCTGGATAGCATATGAGTAAAAATTACTGTTCCCACTCCAGTGAGTGCAACAGTAGAGAAAGTGCTGGATGGCGGAGGAGTAAAAATTACTATTCCCACTCCAGTGAGTGCAACAGTAAGGAAAGTGTTGGATAGCAGAGAAACAAATTAATAATATTTAAATATTTTTTAAAATGTAAATATAAAAAATAAACAATATTTATAACAGATTAAATATATTTAACATTAACGTTAAATATATTCATTACAGATATCAAAAAGGTAGAACTATTTTCTAAAATAAATACATTTATAAACAATATTTATTTAAAATAAGCAAGCAAAAATAAGCAAATATATTTTTACGTAGACAATCTCTTGTTCATAATCAATGAGACATGGCTGGCCAACCCCCGCTACAACACACAGCCCTGGTTTTTTTGCGTAGGGGATCTTTCATGCGCAATCTATGAGATGTGGTTTGCCTAGCCCGTAGAACGTAAAACCTTTGCTTTGTTCAAAGGTCTTTACAGAGTCCACTCTCTCCAGACACCCAGACCACTATTAGGTGGCAAAGTTCCAAATAGGCCCTGTCTTCACCCTAAAGTGAACCATTTGTAGGTAGACGACCTCAATGAGAAGTAAGTGGTCATGCCTCTACAAAACTGACAAAAAATATACTTTTGTAAGCTGTGGTGCATCACTCACAGAGCAATAAAAAGCAAAGAAATGCATTTCCTCTGATCAAAATACACCAAATATTTCCATCCAGGGAGCTTACATCATAAGCTGGTACTGTGTTTACTAATGCCTGCCCAGAAGAAAAGTGTAGGTGATGCTACCTTCTCCATTCAAGCCACCAAATAATGGAACTCCCTTCATGAAATGATTAGAGCTGCTGAGAATCACATAGACTTCCAAAGAGTGGTTAAGATTGAGGTTTCCCCAACATAATAAATCAGAGAAACTATATGATCTCTTTCACAACGAGTACCCTCATACATTCTGACCACTCTGCCTATAAACAGACGACACTGAAAGACCCTTTAAAATTAAGGGAGAACTAAAGCACAATACCTTTATAAACACCCCCCTTAGTAACATCAGGGGAGAACCAGATCACCCTACAAATATATCAGTCATGTGTCCGTCTCAAAAATACATAAAGAACAATAGTTGCAAATCACAGAGATCATCCCTCCTCCAAATCTCACCTGACCAACCCAAGGTATAAAAATTGGGCATAACACAGTACCTCACATTAGAAAAAAGGAAGCATAAAGTTGTAAACAAAGGAAATATTCATTCCGCTTTCCATTAACATGAACTCACATTATTGATCACACCTCCCTCCTAATAACTTAATCTACCACAAAACACTGGAGGAAACGCATGCAAGAGTTTCTTGAGAGCACAACACTAGCCGCACTAATCAAAAATAACTAACAATCCCTAATGACCACCAGACTAACCACAGACCTTGAGTACTGAAATAGTGTGCTACCTGCACAAAACACTTCAATATCTCGTCAGTGGTAGTAAGAGCTATATAAAGCAATTGAAATACAATAAACTGGCTTGAATACTTTTTGGCTGCAAGTTACTAACTCCTTTATGGTGTGCTAAATTCCATACTACAGATTTTGTTGTAATACATCATGTTTGCAAGCAGATTATCTTTTATTTGAAAGAGCAAGATAACGAGAATTTAAGTGGTTTGTGAGACGAGTGATGGTGTGACCATGTATTATAAGCCATAAAGTCCTCTCTGCTGTATGTTAAAAGGATATTGCAAATCACCTTGTAATTTGAATGGCTTACAAAGGAATTTGGATTTTAGCCATATTCTGCTAAACAGGATCATGGAACTCCTTACTGATTTCCAATATCCTCTCCATGTACAGCAGCAGTGACTGTAACCCATTTAAAAACATTTTTGGTGTTCCCGCCCGACCAAATAAAATACTATCTCCTTCTATATTTCATTGCTTATCTTATGTATTTCTGTTCTATTTATATTCCAGTTAAATAAAGTCCTTTTTTAACAACATAAAGTACAGACTGGATATTGATGTTATTAAGTGCTGTTCACTGTTACATACTATGGGGCCGATTCCGATCCGGACCGAAAGGGCACCGAACACGATCAGGACGGAAAAACTACGAGCCGTACGCGTGTTTTCCGGCCGACTCGTACAGCTGTACGAGCGAGCAAGTACGATGCGAGCTACATGAAATTCACCGACCGAGTAGTTTCCGGGTCCGAACCACTCCGTACGTCTCGGTCGTAAGCTAACCGTGGCGTGCAATGGATGCGATTCATGACCGAGCCAGTACGATGCACGCGTCGGACAGCCTGTGCGAGCCGGAGTGTCCGGCTCGCAAATTGTCCGGGTGGTTGCCTTTGAGGGGTCCGCGTCGGACACCCTGTCACCCGCAGCCCTATGACTCGCACACAGGGGGAGACCCATGGATCTCCCCAACACAGGCATGTACGGTGCGGATGGCACCGACGCGTACCCACTGTAAGGGACGCACTTGTCCGCGACGTACCCATTCAGTCAATGGGAGCCCATGTACGCGTCGTACGACCGGCTCCCATTGACTTCTATGGGAGTTCGACCGAACCGAGTCCAGCAGCATACGGCCGCATCGTACTCGCTCGGTCGGACTGCAGGACTCCGGTTCGGTAGGAAAACACTCCGGATCCGGCTTAGTCGTAGTGCTTTCTGACCCGGATCAGAATCGGCCCATGAGTCTAAATTATAAAGAATGGAAAGTCCATCTCAAGTGGCAAGACTTAATTCGATTCAGGTGCTTGGCACAAATGAGCCTCTAGATTTACCCTGAGGCAAATTGAGAGAAGGTGCCCTGTGCCCTCTTTTGAATGAAACATATGTGACAGCCCTTCAGGCATTTTTTTTTTATAGCAATATCTATTTAAATCACTCTAGGTGGTGTCCCAATGCCTTTTCTGGTATATCAACAGTTCCTACATATCCCTTCCAAAAGGCTTTTCAGTGCTGTCTGCTCTGAGGGTATTGGAGCACTTTACATGAGCACCTGTTACATTATACAAAGTTGTGGGTCCAATACACACTGCATCACTGGAACCAAGCTATACCTGTCTGATGATCCCTTACTAGAGCGAAAACTGGTCCTGGGTTGCTTGTGTTCCCGGGTCACGAAGGGTCTGGGCCTAGCAGTTTGGGATAGACTGTTCCCATTGGAGCAGGGTCAAGGCTGATTTGCATATGGATGTGTCCAAGGTGGCATAGTGTACAAAAAATCCATTGACTGGGATGCGGCCAGAGTAATTACCAGTGGCTGAGATGAATTCAAATATTCCATTCATAATATTTTGGTATACGCTAGTGTGTTGCCCTAAAACTAGTCATAGTATGGAATATGGGAATATTTTCATTTGGCAACTTTCATGCAACAGAGTCTTGGAAAACTCTATACATATCAAGTCAGAAACTGAGCCTTAAGTTACTCAAATAATACCCATTACGGGAAAATATGCATCCTTCCACCACCTCTACCCTCCTCCCACCCAGAGAAATGTAAATTGAATCGTATCTTGTCTTGATAGTTTTCATTTGCTTGTGCTACTTTAAGGGCCTCATGTACAAAAAGTAATTTTTCCAGTTCCTATTTAGAAATAGCAAAATGTTATGTACTATGGGTCAAGAGTCTTAAATAAACTTTTATGATTCGTTATTTAAGAATACTTGGGGGTATATTTACTAAGATTTAGAGCTGTGTTTGCATCTCAAAAGTGATGCAAATCAACGCTAAATCTTTCCAGGGCAAATCTTGTTTTGCACTGGAAAATCACTTTAAATTAGTGCAAAGCAGCTTATTTATTGGCAATGGAGCATTCCATTGGTGGTGCATGGGTGTTCCCATGCAACCACCCAAGGTTTCTGACACAAAACCCTATTTACTTAAAAAAGTAGAGAGGGTTTTGCGTCGAAAAATAGTGGCCACTTCAACCAGGTGCTATCACTGAGAAATGCTTTTATTTCTTTTTTTTCCGACTTTGCATGTTTGCTGCACTGTACAGCAAACATACAAGGTGGAAAAAGTTTTAAAGTTAGTCTAAGCATAGTATTTTGTACTAAAAGGGTATCTTTCTAGTACAAAACATATGCTAGACTCACGCAGACACCCTTGCACTATGGTGCAAAGGTGTATGCATTGTGCACAGAAGCATATTTCTGCGCTGGTGCTAGGGAGAGTGCCATATTTCTGTAAATGTGGTGCTCTCCTGCTCGCTCCTGCTCGCGCAATGCAGCATTTGCAACTGCTGCACTGCGCCGCTTGATAAATTATTAAATCTGGTAAAAGGGGTTGCAGTTTGCACATTGAATTTCACCGAATGCATCTGTATTTTGCGAACCAACCAATGTACTAATAGGTCAGTTCACATCATACAGAATCACAGTGGGTTGGAATTTGACCTATCTTATTAGTATGCCTGAGCAAGGTCCCAAATTGCAACCCATTATGATTAGCTACAATCACAGAGATGGTGGCCTGTGCGTTTAAAAATGTTGTATGTAAGGCGCCTCTTACCCATTTCACATCATCCCAAATCTATCCATCTGAACTTCCCTACATATTCCTCACGCCATTCCGGTAATTCTCTTCCTTCTCTGAAGTTCCACTAAAGCCTTATACATATTTCTCTAATTTTAGACAGTTCTTCATACTTTCTACATTTTATCTCTCTTCAAAAAGCAATCCCCAAACAGTCCGTGTCCTTCTTACGTCATGCCTCTCCGTGGTCTCCCCTTTATATGTTTTATTTTGCAGCTCTGTCACTTTCTCCTTCCCCACATCTCTCCATTTCAATTAAATGAACAACTCGAGAAAACACAACTCCAAGCGTTTACTTTGTGAAGGGCTCGAGATCTGAGGCCTTTCCTCCTGCACAAAGTCATGGCAGAGATGCAGCTATTTAATTACAAATAAAATAATGTGCACTTTAAAGTTGGTTCTGGCCTTTAAAATAATAAACGCTGCGTGATTGTTACAATTGCAAATTTATTTGGAGATGGAGTTTCTGCTCACAGACAGCCTTTGTCTGCACGCCTCAGCCCCATCCTGGCTGCAATCACGGCCGAAGGCAGGTGTGTTAGGAGCAAACCCATCCCCCAGTCTGGGAAGGTAGCAGACTTCAGGGGTTTCCGGCCGCAGGGGTCTCTTGCGATGCTAATGACCCTTTTGTTATGCACAGAGACGTGCATTTGCAACTCTGCCATTCTGAAGTTGAGTTTCTGTCCAAGGCAGAGAGTATTCCGCTTGATGTCTGGAAGGAAGGCCTTTCTTTTATCCTCTTCAGGATGCAACACAACATGAAACACTTTCATGCCTTTCACTAAAGGCGCGAAAAGCGTGTTCTTTGTCATGAACCTGTTTGGTTTTAAATCGACAGACATTCTCATGTTTGCATTACAAGCATTTTCCTGAAATTAGGGGTATTTCACTGCCACTGTTCTAAACACAGTACTTTTTTCAACAGGTCTCATATTTTAGAATAACCGCAAAAGCTATCTCAGATGTATTCAGCGCCTGAGTTCTACATTGAAACACGTTAATAATAATAATTACATTTTGTACCGATTGTCAGGGCTTTTTTCTGATGGAAGGAGGTGCTTCCAGAGGCCCAATAATGTGAACACTTACGACACCCAAAATTGAAAACACAGTTTAAAACAAAAAACAAGACATTCCGATAAGTACACTTGTGCTTTTGTGCTTTTATTTTCTTTTTAATTCAACATTTGTTTTACACTAGCTCCTTTAATGGGGAGGATGTGGCCTATGGCCAGAGCTGCTAACGTTGGAACTGGAGATCGTGGTTTGAGTCTCAGCATCAGATCCAGTTATTCTGGGCAAATCACCTAATCTCCCAGTGCTTGAAAAAACAATGTGCTTGTGTAATGTAAGTGCTGCTCATGTAATGAGCTCCAATACCTTTGGGTCGATTTTGCGCTGTATAAAAGTTGCCAAAATAAATGTAAGATCTTCAATGAACAGCATTCATAAAATGGTGTTCTGGGGCATGCATGCACAAAATACACACTATTATGCTGGTAAATAATTTTATTATCACTTACTGAACTCGTAGTTGCGTTTCTTAAACCACTGCACCTTCTGCAACATTGTAATTTGTATCAATGTATGTTAAATGGTAAAAATACTAGAAATAAAGCCTCAGAATCTGATGCAAAATTTCACTTTAGATGCATAGTTCACACATCTTGTACTCATGTGCGCATAATTTGCTTTTTTAATTTCGTGAAGGCGGACATTATTTCACAGGCTGTGAGTATGCCATTTACAATGTATTCGCTTGATTCTGCAAAGTACACACATTCAATACTGATGTGGTATGAGTTACAAGAGGCGTTACACACTCTCATTAAGGGGCACATTGATCAACAAATCATGCGATGCAACGCAGCAAGCCACCTTGCTGCGCTGCACTGCTTGATAGGGAAAGGGCAGGAATGCGCTGTACTTAACATTATACAGGGCATTCCTGTCATTTCCCAGCGCAGGCGCACGATGGACTGCCTAGCACCAGCAAAGGCACCCATGCACCATCGTGCAAGGGCGCCTGCATTGTAAGCAGGATTGCTTTTGTGCAGGAAGAGGCACCTTCCTGCACAAAAACAATCCTGAGAGTTGTTAGAAAGAAGAAAAAACAAGGAGAAATAAATATATTTCCCCTCATTGCGCCTCACCTGGGGAGAAGTAGAATTTTGACGCATTCCAAGGTTTACCAGTGTTAGTAACTCCTGGAAAGTGCCAAAAGCCATGGGTGAAACCTCTGGAAACAGGTTTCGTTCAATGAACAGACTTGACACATTGAGGCCTCAACTTCCTTCTACACCCACCAATCCTGTCAGGGCTCAAGAAACTTTCTGTGTATACATGCCCAGAAAAGACATAGACCTTACCCACACCCCTCCTCGTTGAGTGTGCATCTCAGGTATCTACATATAGTTATTAGGGACAGACTTCGATTCCTGGAATGTTATGAGATATCCCTCTGCGAAGAGCACATCTATTTTTGCAACATCTATTGGCATGTAAAGTCATTGTTCCTTTTGAATATTCCCAAATTTTGTGTCAGTATGTGTGAAGGGCTGTACAGAACCATAGAATATGTACAATGCCGCAGTCTATTGGTTACAAAAACTGGGGGGGGAGGTAGGCCCAAAAGGACCAGAGCCAGGTAGGGCCGTACAAAAAAAGGGGGAACCTGGCTCGGTTTGACCTTCTGCTCTTATTATTTTCGAGCAACAAACAGACCACTATCTTTTCTGCTTGAATGGAATTTTTATTAAACCATTCCTATTCTTTGCAATTATTTGTTTAGCAAAAAGATTTTGATTGTATGAGAAGTGACACACATTTTTCAAATTAACATACAAAACATGAAAAATACTTATAACAATTCACAATAGACAACGCATGAAATGCTTATATACAAACATTTATATACAATAACGGACTTTTGCATCATAACATAAGAGTGATCCTATGGCTATCTTGCTTTTGGAGCCAAACGTGCCAAACACGGGAAAAATTTAGAGTGTGGGCATACGATTTAATGCAAAACCCTCACAAAAAGCTTATTCAAATTCCTCCGTGTTGAAAAAAAAGTGCCGACGCATTTCAAGACCCAGTCCTCTGGTACCGGGACTCTCATCAGGGCTTCATGTTAGTGGTCAGCGATTTCTGATTGCCTGCTTCTCAGATAGAGCTGCTGATCTTGCTCCTATCTGCGTGATGACCAGGGACGGAAATCACCGCAGTGCGTTTCATAGTTAATGCTGGGGGAATTTCTTTCAAACTTTCACGGGTCCCTCAGAGAAAGGGATATTGCCACCACAACGTAACTTTCAGTGACATTGTGATGGCGATAGGGATCTGGCCTTATAAATAAGGAACCCTTTCATGCTGTATTTAGCGTGACAGGGGAGGGCAATGGGTGTTACTGTGGGTGTGCTACCACAACACTTAATTGATTTTGATGCTGCCCCCTATTTACAGGAGTAGCGTAAATTTGAGGCAGCATCAAAATTAAGACCAGGGAAAACCTGGTCTTAAACAGGCGAAATGGGGAGAAGTTATTTATTTCTGCTAGTTTTGCTGTTTGTGCAGCACACATAGAAACGGTGAACTGCCTATGATTGTTTATGTGCAGGAAGAGCCCCCTTCCTGCAAGTAAACAATCATTAAAATAAATTGCTGTTTTGCAACTTCTATGTGTTCTGTATTAAGCAGCATGCATAGAAGTTACAAAAAGGCATTTAAAGATTGTTTAAGTGCAGGAACGGGGGCCTTCTTGCACATAAACATCTTCCCCCTCAACACAGGCTCCCTTGCACTATGATGCAAGGGTGCCTGCGTTGGCACTAGGCAGCTAATGTTAGCACAGTAGGCAAACGCAGGGCTGCACCATATTCTAGTAAATATGGTGCAGCCCTGCGTTTCTAAACTGATGAAGATTGTCATTAGCCTTCTTGACTAACACACTTCGCCACTTTATTGTAAATATGCCCCTGCAAGTCAACAAAATGCAACTAGCATTCAGTAGACCGGCTCCTGGCATTTCATTTTTACCTCCATCTAGATTTATTGATTTGGGACTTAACTATTTAGCCTTCTGCCTGCTCTGAGGTTTTTAGGAATTAAACCCAGCAAGTAGCACTGCATCTCAATAAAACATATTTATGTGTGTTGACATCCAGCATGGTTATTTTCCCTTGACGTTTTCCACTATCTCTTTCAACATTTATTCCACAGTTGAGTGTAATTTTACTTGAACTGCGTTTTTTTTAATCACAAATCAAGAAACAGCACTGTCACTTCGTACGTATTGCTGAAGCACAGCCTGCCTAAAGAACATAACAGGTGAATGCAGGTTTCCCACTATTTGAACAAGCTCTCAGCAGGTGCACCTTAGAAGACTATATGGTAAACCTTTGCAAACTGGAAACCTTTGACCAATGGCCCATTCACTACGTGGTCAGTCAACATATCCTGAACATAAAACAAAAGAAATCTTCCACCATGTCAGGGCCATTGATTTTTTGTTTTGCTGAAATAACTCTCATCATTGATCATTTGTTTTAACAAAACAAAAAAACAAATTACTTTCAATTATGCAAGCAAGGAAGTTACCGAAAATTTGGAAAAATTATTCCGACTACGCCGGCGTAATTTTTCCAGGTGGAATTTCAAAATAATTACACAACATCCATGTGACAACATTAATATATTCACACCTTGTCTTTGCTTGGACCTTCATATGAATACACACTATCCCTGTGGGGGTTTCTATATAATCACACACCATCCCTGTGCGGCCCTCTGTATGGACATACACTATAACTGTGAGTGAGTACTTCAATATGATCCCACACCGTCCCTGTGGAGACTTGTATATAATCACACACCAGCTCTGTGGGCACTTCAAGATGATAGCACAGAACCCTGAGAGTGTCTCAGTATAACTGGACACCATGTCTGTGATAGCTTCAATGTGATTACAATTAATCATTGTGGGGGTTTTACGATGACACTTCCGCCCCTGTGTGGACTTCAATACAATAACACACCTTGCCTGTGAGGACTACAATATAATCACACAATATTTCACAGACTTCAATATAGTCACAACTCATCTCTGTTTGGGCCTTAATTTGATCACACACTATCCCTGTGGGAAATGCAAGATGATAACAAAGGGCCCTTCAATATGACCATACTCCATGCATGTGAGTGCTTCTTTATGGTAGCACACCATCTCTGTGAGAACATCATTATGATAACACAAAATCCTCTAAGAGTTCAATATGACCACACACCATGCAATTGAGGACTTCAATACGATCAAACCTCAACCTTGTGAAGATTTTAGCATGAACCCAAAACATTCAAATTAAGGTTTCAATATGATCATACATTATCACTGTGAGGACTTCAATATGATCACACTGTCTCTGTGGTGACTTCAAGATGATAACACAGAACCCAGAGAGGATCTTATTATAATCAGACACTATGCCCATGAGAGCTTCAAAATGATTACACATCATCACTATGCGGTATTCACTACGACACACCACCACTGTACAGACGTCAATACAATAACGCACAATACCTGCGAGGACTTCAATATGATCACACAACATCCAAGTGACAACATCAATAAATTCACACCTCATCTCAGTTTGTGCTCTAATTAGGCCTGGGCGGTAAATTCCGTTCCGCTCGCGGAATTTGTGGATTTTCGGTAATTTCGCGTTCCGCGGAGAACGCGAAATTGCCCAAAATTCTGCTTTCCGCGACTTCGCGACATTTTTTCTTGTTCGCGTTCTCAAAATGCGTGTTCGCCAGATATTTCTCCCCGAGCACGCAAACAGCAACTGTGAACAGGAAAAAAGCAGCGCGAACAAGCAATTCCGCGTGTTCGCGGAATTTCTGCATGTTCGGAGATTTTTACTGTTTCGCGGAGATTTGCGTAACGCGATTACGCAAATTCCGCCCACCCCTAGCCCTAATATGATCATACACATACCTCTTGGAATTCCCTGTAGCGTAATCAAGCAGACCTACCAAAATATTATGCAAGATCACATGGAAATACGTGAGAAGAGTCATTTTGCATGTGTCCGTTTTCTCTTGGAGCTAAAATGCCCCCTCACATCCAAAAAGGACATAAGGATCACATTTTGCACTAAGAAATAGCTCTAAATACAACAGAACATGAATAGTGAGCGTGAGCAGCTGCTTGCTAAATGTGCACTTGGGGTCGGCTTTTCCCCCAAATTACTACTGGTATTTAGCACTAGTTTCTTAGCACTAAATAAACCCTCACGTCCAAAATGGAAAAGGATGCATTTTGCGCTAGGAAAATAGCTCTAAAATGCCCTTGGTCATCACCCTTAGCAGGACAATCAGATATCTATCTAGGTGTGGGCACCACCCAGTGACTGTCCTCGGGTGACAACAAGCAGTACACTCTCCATCTATAGTGTAGCCTTCAATGAGGAGCAAAATAGGCATTGAATATAGAAGAGTGGTGAACTGGGTCACAACCATAGAGACACTTACACAAGGCGGGTGGGAGGACGGGTATATACATTTTGTTATCTTTTCCTTGTATTACCTTTTCTCTTTATTGTTGAGTGAAACTTAATTTTAAGAGGTGAATACACTGTACCTTTTGCTGTACTGTTAGTAGACAGGATAACCAAGGGGACCAAAACGTGTGTCACTGGCCCACTATGGACAAATACTAGATCCCTATTAGGCCAAGCACCTGGTCTTACCCAGGAGTTGGGCTGTGCGGGAGGGCGGGGACCCCAATGTACATATATCCTGGGGATATGGGACCACAATTGATTGCATAATATCTGACCTTGGTCTCCTAACACAGAGTTAAAATAATGTATGGTAGATGAGTTAACTATGTAAATCACACCAGCATCTTGTAACATGCAGTAGAGATATTTTTTTAAAGAAAGGAAAATAGCTTGAAATGCTACAGAACATATCTAGCAGCGTGAGCAGCTGCTCACGCTTGCTAAATGTGCTCTTGTGGTAGGATTTTCCCCTCAAATTACTCTTAATTGCACAAGCAGGTGTATTTACATTATTATCTGTAATTCCACGTAAAGAGTAATGAGGATTTATCAAAATTACTTTGATTACTGCGGCGTAATTAAAATCATTTCCAGATGTAACTTCTATATGATAACACAACATTCAAATGACAACATCAATATATTCACATATTGTCCTTGCTTGGACCTTGATATGATCACACACCATCCCTATGGAGACTTCTATATGATTACAAACAGTCTCTGTGGGGACTTCAATATGATAACACAGAACTCTGACAGGATCTCTGTATTATCATACAGCATGTCTGTGCTAACTTCAGTATGATTACTGTTAGAAATACTTTGACACATGATCACTGTGCAGATTTCAACACAATAATAGCCATGCCGGTGAACACTTCAATATGATTAAACAACATCCAAGTGACAATGTCAATACATTTATATCTCTTCCCTGTTTGGGCCTAAATATGATAGTACACTCTCACTGTGAGAAATTCATAATGATAACATAGAATCATGTAGGCACTTCAATATGAACATGCACATCCCATGCGAGGACATAATTACTGTACCACAAAACCCTCTCAGGACTTCAATATGAGCACACACCATCCTTGTGAGAGCATCAATAGAACCATGTCATCCCTGTGCAGGTTTAAAAAAATTCAGCGCTATTATGCAGACTTACGCAAGAAGAGTAATTTTCCAATTGGTGCTATTTTCTTAAAACAAAAATGATTTGATTTGAATACTTATTAAACGTGCGATTGCCCAGAGGCATCTTGGTCCTAATGTTCGATACGCTACGGGTTATGGCTGAGGTGAAATTCTGGCTTAGCAGAGAAAGAGCCAGATTTTTACTGCCTTTCTGAAAGACAGAAGCGAAGGGCTACTTTTTATTGTAATAGGGAGGAGTTTCCATATTTTGGCTGGCCTCAACAGAAAGCTTCTCCCTCCCCACCTAGCCTGCTTGAACTTAGGTACTTGTAGAAGTTTTGCATGCGCAGATCTCAGACTTCTTGCTGGTACATACCATTTCAGGTGTGTTCTCAAGAACTGAGGTCCAGAGCCATGAAGGGCCTTATATGCCAGACACAAAGTCTTGAACATAATCCTTTTTTCCACCGGTAACCAGTGGAGGGCCCTTAGTCTGTGAGAGACTGGTTCGGATCTGGGAATATCCAGCACTAACCTTGCTGCTGCGTTCTGGAGATGCTAAAGTTGTTAGATGTTGGGCTTGAATCCCTGCATTCAGAGCATTGCCGTAGTCCAGTCTGGACAGGGTCAATGCCGTAACAACTGTTTTATGTGAGTCATGGGGAATGAAAGGACAAATTCTTCAGATCATTTTTAATATGTACCAGATGCCCCCTCACTTCCAAAATGGATGTGAGGATGCTATTGCACTAAGAAATAGCACTAATTGCAACAGAATATGAACAGCATGAAAGAGCAGCTGCTTGTTAAATGTGGATTTGGGGTAGGATTTTCCCCCAACTTACTGATGGTATTTATCATGAGTTGGTAAGCACAAAATGAACACTTGCATCCAAAATGGACACAGAAATGCTTTATGTGGTTGAATGCTAAATGCAACACAATATAACCAGCAGTGCAAGCAGCCACTCACACTTGTTAAATGTGCTCTTGTGGTAGTATTTTTTCCCCCAAATAACTCCTCATCATGCTAGCAGATGTAATCGCATTATTATTGCTAATTCCACATCAAAGTGTAATGCGGATTTGCCAAAATCACTCAGATTACTCCAGCATAATTAAAATGACTTAGAGACCTAACTTCAATATTATTGTACAGCATCCTTGTACAGGTTTTAGTGTGATCACACAACATTTCTGTGGGAACTTCAGTATGATCATACACCATCTTTGTGGTGACTTGAAGATGGTAACACAGAACCCTGAAAAGACCTCAGTATAATCAGACACTATGTCCCTGAGAGTCAATATGATTGCAAATCATCACTAAGGGGTACTTACTATGACACATCACCACTGAGCAGACTTCAATACAATAAAACACCATGCCTGTGAGGACTTCAATATGATCACACAACATACAAGTTTCAACATCAATCTATTCCCACCATATCTCTGCTAGCTTAATATGATCAGACACTATCCCTGTGGAGGGGCTTCTAAATTGTCTATGTTGGGACGTCAAGATAATAAAACCGAACCCTGCAAAGAACTCAGTATAATTGGACACCATGTCTGTGATAGCTTCAATATGATTACACATCATCTTTATGGGGTATTCACTATGAAACACCACCACTGTGCAGACCTCAATACACTAACACACCATGCCTGCGAAAATGTCAATATGATTACACAATATCCAAGTGACAGCATCAATATATTCTCACCTTGTCCCTGCTTGGACCTTAATATGATCACACACTCTCCGTGTGGGGGCCTCGATATGATCACTCACCATCCCTGTGGGGACGTTTATATGGTCATTCACCATATCTGTGAGGACTTCAGAATGATCACACAGCATCTCTGTGGGGACTTCAAGATGATAACAAAGAACCCTGAGAGGATCTCAGTATACTCGGACACCATGTCTGTGGTAGCTTCAATTTGATTGCACAGCATCACTATGGTGTATTCACTATGATACACCACCTTTGTGTAGACTTCTAAATAATAACACACCATGCCTGTGATGATTTTACTATAATCAAACAACATCCTAGTGACAACATCAATATATTCACACCTTGTCCCTGTTTAGGCCTTAATATGATCACACAGTATCCCTGTGGGGCATTCAAAATGATAACATAGAATCCTGCAGGCACTTCAGTAGGAACATACCCCATCCCTGTGAGGACATTATTACAATAACACAAAACATTCTGAAGATTTCAGTATGATCACACACCAACCCTGGGGGCTTCAATATAACCATGTCATCCCTGGGCAGGTTTCAGTTTGATCACACACCATCCCTGTGGGGGCTTCTATATGATCACACACCATCCCTGTGGGGACTTCTATACGATCACACACCATCCCTGTGGGGACTTCTATACGATCACACACCATCCCTGTGGGGACTTCTATACGATCACACACCATCCCTGTGGGGACTTCTATATGATCACACACCATCCCTGTGGGGACTTCTATATAATCAAATGGCATCTCTGTGGGGACAGTATGATGACAAAGCATCCATGAAAGGCTTCAGTTTGATCACACAGCATCCCTGTGGGGATTTCTCTATAATAAAATTGTTGCACCTGCCAAACTGGCAAGTGTCCCTCAGAATGCACTGCCTGAAATTCAAATGGAAACATTTTAATCCATTTTATTTCAAGACATGAGGGGTTGTGCTTTCATTACTTCATGCAATGTAGTTTTCTTCTGTGTGTATCCACAATACAAATGTTTGAGAAACAACAATTGTATGTTTATTTAGCCCCAATTCATTTTGGGCAACATCCTGCCCTTCGTCGGGGGGGTTATTTCTAGAAAAAACTAAATGAATGGTGCAATGAGGCGACAAACGTTTCCTAAAAACCATATATATATATAATCATGTCACATTTTCAATTGCTTCTCTGGAGGATCTGGATGGATGGTGCCTGACTTGGAGCATATGTGGAATGTGCGTTTTTCACCGTCTTGGTACGGCGAAGGCCCTATGAACTGCAAAAGGTGACAATATATCCCACTTGCAGAACATGAAGCAGGAATCCACCCAGCTCTCTGTGAGTGATGCTCGACTGCCTTTGGTGCTGTTTGTACAGAACTTCCATCTTCTGCTGGAACTCACTGCCATGCTAACCGTAAATTTTCTTTTGCAGGACCTGTGGCCTCGGATCTGCACTCACTAGTTTCTCCTTTTGTTGACTTTTGGTCTGTGTGATACATTGGGTTGCGAAGGCATCCACCACGGTATATACCACTTACACCTCCTGACCCGGTCCCACCCCCCCACATTCTAGGCTATTCTCCACTTGAGGTACCACCTCTTCAGATTTTGATGGGGTTTCTAATAGATCCACTGATGGAGAACGTCAACATGTTGGGCCCTGTTGACCCAGTGGTTCTGTTTGGGTTTCAGGTCCGCTTAACACATTCTTCTACATGTTCATATGTTGAGAAAATAGTATGTAAAGAGAGGCTTGTGTTGGGGTTGAAAGGGTTAAATTTAAGAAAAAGATAGTACTAGCTGAACCACTGAGGAGCTGTCGATAATGTTGAATTAAAAAAATAGGCAATACAAATTGGCTAAGTAAGTTTTTTTCTCCATTCAGCCATTTGAATTCACAAAGAAAGTTAGAGGATCCGAAAGGATTTGTTTGGCTGCCACAAAATAAAAGAAAATATTGTGGCTACCGTTAGAGGACTCAGGGCAGATGCATCAAAGGGTTTTACCCATTCTATGTCCATGGGAAAATGCTCTAGTACAATCAATCCATACAGTGCGCTCCTTCATTCCCCCTGAAGCAGTAAAAACGCCTTGGCTAAACTGGACTATGGAAATGCACTATACTTAGGCCTTCAGAAACAACATATGATTAAACTTCAGCAATCACAGAACGCTGCCGCCAGATTGCTGCTAGATGTTCCCAAATTCCAAACCATCTCCGAAGGTTTGGAAAAACTCCACTGGCTTCCTGTCTAGAAAAGGATAGACTTTAAAGTACTATGTCTAGCATACAAAGCGGTCCACGGAAATGGGCCAACGTTCATGAAGCAACACTTCACCTGTTACCATCCATCAAGGCACCTACACTCAGCACAGAGCAAACTCCTCCAAACACCAATATTCAAGAAAGTAAGCTGGGCAGGAAGAAGCTTTGTCCTGGGTACTGTGAGGCTGTGGAACTCGCTTCCGTCAAATATCAAAAGCTGCCCAACACTGCTTGGTTTCAGAAAATTGCTAAAGACATGACTTTTTTTAAATTAATGCACTATCTCCGGCAATCTCCTCCGCAAAGTGCCTTGACGCTGCCGGGCAATCGTGCGCTATATAAATTCCAGAATCAAATCCAGAATCAAATCATACATATGGCCCTCAATGACTTGTCCCCAAATCACTGAAAACTTTCAAAAGGCAATTTATAACATGCACACATTTTTAGAATGTGTCTCTACCCCTCAACAAAACTGTAGCACCACTGCCAAGCTAACTTTCTCTGTACTTGCACATTGTGACATTAGCCACAGTCAAGACAATTGGGGCCTCATTACGATGAGTCTCATCGCGAGTTTAACTTTCGACTGCCGCATTAAGATGAAGGCAGTTGAAAGTGAAACTGGACAGTCATTACAGCTGGATTCTGATGGGCTTTAGGAGCCCATCGGCCAGTCGGAGGCCTGAGCGTAATCCCTATGGAGGATGTTTCCGCCGTAGGTATTGCAATATCAGTTTCTGAGAGGCTTTCCACGTGGGGCTTTCTGACATGGAAAGCAAGCCAGAAAGCAACTTTGGGGGGCCCTAGCAGGACCCCCCATTAACACTGCGGCCTCCGGTTGGGGGCTGAGGTGCCCCCTGTCAATATCTGCACCATGTGGCAGACACCTTATAGCCCCTTCACGACCACGCTGATCACCTCTTTCAATGCGAGTTTCTCTAAAGGCTGCCCTGATTTATACTAAATAATGAAAAGCAAGCTTTCACTGTAAAGTTCTAACTTTTTTGCCGAATATGGTGTAATTCAATTCAGCTGTTTTTTTCTGTATCAATTCCTAAAACATCCTATAGAAATTTACATGTTTTAGGGCACTTCATTTCTTGGCCAAATTTTTGTGATGATTTATCAGCAAACTCCAAAGTTAGTTTTCAAAACAGGCAAGCATTAGCAAAGACAATAGGCTGCTAGCCTTTTGGCTATTGCAGTTCTTATGATTTATGATTTGTAAAGCGCACAAATACCCGGAGGCGTCTTGGCGCTAGACAGAACTGTAGGGAGCAAACAAAAGCAAAATGCGCGAGAATCATTTATTAAATAACCAGATTTTAAGGCTTTTCCTTAAAACCATGAGTGAGGGTGCCATTTTCAGAGTGGCAAACAATTCCACTGACGGGCTGTAAGCCTGAAGAAGCTTCTACCCCCCCCCCCATGCAGCACGCTTAAAGGAGGCAACCTTGAACAGGTTGGCGGAGCCAGATCGCAGTGTTCTGCCTGGAATATACTGATCAAAATTCTTCGTAAAGAAGGCAGGGGCTTTTCCATGAAGAGTTATATAGGCTAAACAAAGAGCCTTAAAAGTGATCCGATGGCAGACCGGAAGCCAATGAAGTTGTCTAATAGAGGCCCTGGCTGATGTTTAGGGATTCCCAGAAGAAATCGGGCTGCTGCATTCTGAATGGTCTGCAATTTTTTAAGCAGACCTTTTGAGAGGCTAATAGGCTTTAGCAGTAGTCTAGTTGCGATGACCACTTCTTTCAGTAAATCAGGCGGAAAACATTTTCTTTAAAGTTCAGAGACAACAAAAATAAGGTGCGGTGATTTGGTTGATTAGATCTTTGTATTTTAGTTCACTGTCTAAGATTAAACCTGAGGTTTTTAAATTGGCTGGGGTGCAATACCCATAACGGATGGCCACCAGAGGGGAGACCAAATGACTGAATCGTTCCCAAATTGGATTACTTCGGTTTTGGAAGAATTAAGCCTCAAGCAATGAAGGGCCATCCATTTGCTCACTGCACTCATACAGTTGGTAAATGTGGCGCCATCAGCACATCTTTAGCCAGGGACACTATAATCGGAGTGTCATCGGCATGGGACGCCGATGACCGCCCAAAATATTTTATCAAAATGGCGAGTAGGATGAAGTAAAGATTAAACAAGGTGGGGAACAGGGAAGATCCCTGAGGGACCCCACATGGCAGGCAAAAAGATCCTTAGTCAGAATCACCAAGTGGCACAACTTGTTGCCATCCTTAAAGGAAGGATTTAAGCAGCGCCAATGCTAGGTCTACCAACCCTAATTCCCTCATATGGTTAATCAGTAATTCATGGTTGACCGTATCAAAGGCTGCAGAAAGATCCAACAGAATCAGAACTGCATTGCCTCCGAGGTCGAGATATGAGCAAATTTCCTCAGTGGCTGTAAGCAGGCCAGATTCAGTGCTATGATTTGCCCCGAAACAAAACTGTGTGTCACCAAGGAGATGATTCTCCTCCAAAGAGGAGGAGAGTTGGCGGTTCAAGACTTTTTCTGCTACTTTTGGTTACAGTTCTTGCTTTGTTCTGTCATGGTTTGTGCTGAACTTTATTATTGGGGAAGCAGCGGGGCTCTCATCAATAATCATCATTGGCTCAAGGCAACAATTTTTGGGGGTTTAAAAAAAACACAAATTACTATAGTAGCCCCTGACACAGAAGGGGGCTGCTTTGTGTGTTCATCTGTTCCTCATGAAAGGGCAGCATGCTGTATCTCACAGTAAAGTCAGCCCAACAAGTAGCTGAAGTGTGCTGGCCAATTGCAACATGATGCATAATTTAACAGTGGATGAAAATGTAAATGACACAACAATAGACTAATGGCTGAAGTCTGGTTGAAACCTCCTATAAGTAGCTATGTTATACATAAACTTTTAGAAACACCAAAAGGTTTTTTGAAACATTCTTCAAATAGAGAGGCTTATAAAGACAGACAGATAAGGATGCTTGCAAAGCCAAATGTATAGACAGGCTTGCAAAGACAGATACATAGGGTTTGATAGATTGATAGAGTTGTATAAACGTGTATTGTTAGATAGAGTTGTATAGAAAGAGCTGTGTATATATAGATAGGGTTGTATAGAGAGAGAGAGTTGTATGGACAGGGTGGTATAGATAGAGTTAGATAGATAGATAGATAGATAGATAGATAGATAGATAGATAGATAGATAGATAAATGGAGATGCATAGATAAATAGAGTTAGATAGATAGATGGACAGAGATATCTACATAAAGTTTTATAGCTAGAAAGAGTTATAAGAATATACAGCCAGATGTACGACCATTTTATTTTGCGCCTCGCAATTCGCGACTAATTACAATTCACAAATTGCGAGGTGCAAAATAAAATGTACAACAGTGTGTTTAACACTATTTGCGATTCCCAATGGGGTCGCAAATTGAGAGGCTCATTAATATTAATGAGCTTCTCGCAATCTGTGAGCCCATTGGGAATGACAGGCCCTCCCATGGTGGTGGCCTGCTGGGCTCAGCAGACCACCGTGTCTGGGACTGCTTTTAAATAAAGCAGTTCTTTTTTAAAATGCAGCCCGTTTTCCTTAAAGGAAAACAGGATGCATTTGAAAAAAAATGAAATGTTTTCGGTTGATTTTTTAAGGGCAGGCAGTGGTCCCTGGGATTTTTGCATGCATTTGCAAAGGGGTCCCCTTCCCATTTGCGAAATTTACAACCTACTTGAAGTAGGTGGTAATTCCAGTGTTTTGCGACCGCAATTGCGGTAGCAAAACATTAGTACATGGTTTTGAGACTTGCTATTTGGAAGGGAACGCACCTTCCAAATAGCTAGTCGCAAAACCAATTTAGTGAGTCGCAAATAAATTGTGACTCGCTAAATAGGCTTTGTACATGTCTATGATGTTTTTGCATGTGCAAACGGGTTCGCAAACCCATTTGCGCATGCAAAAATGGGTCGTACATCTGGCCCATAGTTGTATAGGTGGATAGGGTTGTATAGATACAAATGGTTGTATAGACAGAAAGAGTTGTATAGATAGATTGAGTTGTATAGATAGATAGGGTTGTATAGATGGATCAATCCATAGATAGATTTGCATAGGTAGTTAGGGTTATATAATTAGATAGGGTTATACAGGTAGATAGATAGGGTTCTACAGATAGTCAAATAGAGCTGTATAGATTTGTATTTAGGTACACAGATAGAGTTGTGATAGTGTTGTATAGCTAGGGTTGTATAGATAGAGTTGTATAGATAGATAGAGTTGTATAGATAGATAGGATTGTATAGATAGATAGGGTTGTATAGATAGAGATAGCTAGATAGATATTCATAGATTTGTATAGATTGAGTTGTGATAGAGTTGTATAGACAGAGTTTGTATATATAGATTGGATTGTATAGATAAATGGATTTGTAAAGATAGAGTTGTGTATATACAGATAGAGTTGTGTAGATAGTTTTATGGATAGAATTGTATAGCTGTATAAAGTTCTATAGATATAGTTGTATAAATAGAGGTGTACAGGTACAGTTATATACAACAATAGAATTGTATATATAGAGTAGTAAAGTTAGAGGTTGATAGATGAATAGAAAGATAGATGGATAGATAGATAGATTTGTATGCAAAGAGTTGTATAGATAGAGCGTTGTAAAAATAGGGAATTGGTAGTTAGAGTTGTGTAGATAAAAAGAGTTGTACAGGTAGAAAGCTGTATAGATAGAGTTGTATGTATAGAGTTACATAGATAGATATAAAGAGTTGTATAAATAGATTGAGTTGTACAGACAGATTGCTAGATAGGGCTGTATAGATAGATCAATATATAGGAGGAGTTGTATAGGAAGATAAGATTATATACTTGGATAGGGTTATACAGGTAAATAGATAAGGTTGTGCAGATAGATAGATAGATTTCCAAAGACAGATAGCTAGATAGATTTCCAAAGACAGATAGCTAGATAGATTTCCAAAGACAGACAGACAGACAGACAGACAGATAGATAGATAGATAGATAGATAGATAGATAGATAGATAGATAGATAGCTGAGCAGCCCCCCCCCCCAGGCTGATTTTGGCCCGGGGACCCTATCCCCAGGGCCCGGCCTTTACATTTAAAAATAAAAAAGAATAAGGGGAGGAGAGGCCTCCCGGGGAACGCATCCCCCAGGGCCTAACCTCCAGTGTGAGTGCCCTGGTCCCCTCCACTGTCCCTGCCAGCTACCCGCCTCCTGCGGGGAGCCGGCATTGCTTTTACTGCTAATATGCAACTCCCTCTCTGTAAAAGCAGTTGTGCTCTACTTTGAGCAAGCGACCACTGAAATCCACCTGTTACTGTTTTAGTTATCTCAAGTTACTAAAACTCATGACCTAAAGTAACTATGACGAACCCTCGTCATGCACAGTTTTGTTATCAAGTATGTTATTTCAGATATCATTAGGGATTTTATCAATGCAGTCATTGAAAATGTAATCAGTGATGCAATATGGAAGGGTAGAAGGAGTGTATGAAGGTGTCAGGAGTTATAGTTACTTTAGGGTAAAAGTTAGTTAATTTAGATAACTGCAACTAGTGGATTACTGTATCCACTCTAGTTATAGGAAGGGTTACTAGAGACAGGAATTCCTTGGATTTTGAACATTAATAATTGCTCCCATTTGATGAATCTCCATGAAAATATGCAGACCTATTCCTCTTTCTCAATTGGTGGAGTATGAAACGTTTTGCAGAGATTCATCAATAACGTGCGAAGAAAAAAGGAGGGTCTTGAAACGTGCTTGTGCACCAATGCATTTTCCATAGACTCGTGCATATAGTGAAGACGGCTGGACAGATTTGAATTAAATTTGTCAGAATTACACATTATTGTGCACAGATGATTCTTTTGGGGACTACAGGTATTTATGGGAAGTATGTTTTAAGTTGTAAGCTATTTTAACTCAGTGATATCTGTAGTTGTCGTATTTTTGAAAACATTTTGCAGTATTTTGTAGAAGTACTGCGGTATATAACGATGACAAATCATATTATGATTGGCTAATGATTGTCTTTACAAAAGTTAAAAGATGCCATATTGTTTTTAGGTACACTTTGGCTGTCCATCAGATATAGGCAAGTATTAGGTTTGATATTTCCCCTACCTATTACCACTTTATGAAAGTGGCCATAGGTAGGGAAAAATATTTATATATTACAAAAAATATTTACAATGTTACCATAGTACTGTCTCATTAGTGCAGCAGTACTTAAAATAAATTTACAAAAATAAAAAATACACTGTAATACACTGTATTTTACAAATGTAGTGTTTTACAGTGTATTTTATATTGTTAAAATATTAAAATATGTGCAAAAACGTCTACACAGTACTGTGGTAATACCTACAAATTACTGCATTGTAAAAAAAAAGTAAAACAATGTGCAGTGCTCCCTTAACCCTTTGGGCGCGGTCGGAATTCCCCCGCTGTGCGGGTGAATTCCACACGTGCGTGGTTCAGCCTTTTATCTTTGGTAAACACAGGCATTAGCCAATGACATACTGACTTCTCATCCGCATGTACCATGGTATGTCTCAAACTTACCTCGGTAAACCGCAAACTTACCACGGTGTACCCTCGGTAAATAAATAACTAATTTTTATAAAACGTATAACTTTAACACTACTTACACTATTCATACATACTACCAAAATGTACCATTTACACCTCACAAAGTGTATTCCACACACATTAAATCTTCATCTGTTTTCACACGTTCATGCTATGTCTGTTTCAGTTACCAAACTCCCCTCTATGCCACTCCACTGTACATCACTCCACCCTACACTCTACGCTAATCCAGTGTACACCACTCTACTCCACCCTATGCCACTCCTCTCTACACCACTTCACTGTATGCTCTTACACTCTACTCTACACCACTCCATTCTATCACACCCCAGTCTATACCACTCCACTGTATGCCCCTCCACTCTACACTACTCCACTATACTATATTTCACTGTACATATTGCCACTCTACAATACTACAGTCTATGCTGTTGTACTCAATGGCACTTCACTGTGTGCCACTGCACTATACACCACTGTACTGTATGCTATTCCAGTGGACGTCACTCCACTTTATGCCACTCCACTGTCCGCCACTCCACTCTGACAATCCACTGTATGATGTTACATTGTAAACCACTCCATTCTACATCACGCTACTCCACTCTATGCCACTCTACTCTACTACACTCTATGCTATTCCACTGTAGGACACAACAATCCACTCTACGCCATTCTACTTATTCACTATATGCCACTCCACTGTCACTACACTGTATGCCAGTAAACTCTAAATTTTTCTACTCTACACCACTCCACTGTACACTACTCCATTGTATGTCACTCCATGTCACTGTTCTCTACATCACTGCACTCTATGCTATTCTATTGTACAACATTCCACTCTACCACACTTCACTCTAAGCCACTCCACATTACGGCATAGCACTGTATGCAACTACAATCTACCCCACTGCACTTTATCTCACTCCACTCAACTGATTTCCACTCTACAACACTCCACTCCGTCACTCATCTATATGGCTGTGCCCAGTGCTAGGAACCCTGGTACAAACACCTCCCGTAGCTACACTGCTGGCAAACTTCACCTTCTCAACCCTGTACGCTGCTACGAATGCTGCTGCCGAGCTGCACCCCAGGCCACAGGGGGCCCCTTTGCCTGCTTGCATCACCACTTCACCTGCCTCCACACACCCGCTATCACCGCCACACACATACTGCACCCCTTACCAAGTCAGAACAAAACAAAGTAAGTTAAGTCCTATTTGGGATGTGGATTGAGAGCAAAGGCATCATAGATGGGAGGAGAGCCCATGCTCTTGATGGTAAAGCAGAAATGCAAAGGTGTGAGCGTGACCTCGAGGGTGTATTGAGCTTCTGAAGTTGTGACCCTATGGGTGGGTGCCTGAGACCCCAACTGGGACCCTGGGGTGGTGAGGGTAAGCAATGGGCCTGTCAGTTAGAGGAGGTTGTCTGCTGTTTGGGATGTAACCCTGGAATGCGACTCCATCTCCTGTAGGGGCATATTTACAAGCCCCTATCGCCACCAGAAAGTCACTTTTAGTGACGTTATGGTGGTGATACGGGCTTCGCCTTATTTACAAGGCAGCATTAAGCCACTTAATGTGGTTTAACGCTGCCTTGTAAATAAGGCACCACTGTAACACCCATTAATTTTGACACTGCCCCATATTTACAAGGGTGGCATAAATATGTGGCTGCGCCAAAATTAAGACCAAAAAACCTGGTCTTTGCCTGGCAAAACAAGGAAAACTGCTTTATTTCTCCTTGTTTTTGCTGTTTCCATGTGAGCTGCGTTGTGCAGCACACATAGACACAGTAAAATGCCATTGATTGTTTATGTGCAGGAAAGTGTCCCTTCCTGCGCATAAACAATCATAAAAAAACTGACTAGTTGCAACTTCTATGTGTGCTGCCTTAAACAGTATACATAGAAGTTACAAAACACGAATTAAAGATTGTTTATGTGCAGGAAGGGACACCTTCCTACACAGAAATAATCATTGCCCTCAGTATACCATTTCAGTGGGAACTTTAACATTCCTATAATTACATACAACCTGTGTGTGGACTTAAACACCATTTCTTTTAATACTCTCTGTAATGAGATTTAAGCTTTGACTTTACACATTATGACGGTGGGAACTTAAAAACAATCATCTTCACACACTATCTTGGTGGGGACTTGAGCAACACAATAGTAGCACACTGTCTTTGTGGGGATATGATCATCACTATAATAGCATGCCATCTCTGTGGAAACTTGAGGTTTACTGTATTACACACAACATCTGTTTTGACATGAAAATCATTAGCTTCACATTTTTTGTATGGGGATTTAAGCTTTGCCTTTACACAATATTTTAGTGGGGACTAAAACACAATCATCTTTACACACTATCTATGTGGGGACCTGAACATCACTATAATAACACACTATATCTGTGGGGACTTGCACATCACAATAATAACTTACTATCTCTGTGAGGACTTGAACACTCCTCTAATTACACACAACCTCTGTGTGTACTTGAACATCATTGGTTTCACACTCTTTATAATGGGATTTAAGCTTTGAATTTACACACTATTTCAGTGGGAACTTAAACACAATCGTCTTCACACACAATCTCTGTGGAGATCTGAACATTACAAAAATAACACAGTATCTCTGTGGAGATCCGAACATTACTATAACACACTATCTTTGCGGGGACTTGAACAACACTATAATAACACACTATCTGTGTGGGGACTTGAACAACACTATAATAACACACTATCTGTGTGGGGACTTGAATATCAATATAATAACACACCATCTCTGTGGGGACTTGAACATCAATATAATAACATACCATCTCTGTGGGGACTTCAGCACTCCTCTAATTACACATAATCTCTGCGTGGACGTGAACATCATCATGTTCACACTCTTTACAATGGGATTTAAGCTTTGAATTTGCACACTATTTCAGTGGGACTTAAACACAATCATCTTCACACACTATCTTTGTGGGGACTTGAACAACACTATAATAACACACTATCTTTGTGGGGACTTGAACATCATATTCCTTGGTCCCATATGTTAATTTAGTTATGTGTTAGTTCCCTTGTCTCCTAAGATTTTAAGCACTAATAAATGAGTTAAATACAGTCTTAATTGTCTTTGGGTAATCATGATGTGATAAATTCTGACACATTAACATAATCTGTTTTTTGTGTCTACCCCTAGTATACATGCAGAGATTCATATATGAATAGATTATAATGTTGTTTGTGTATTATGTTGATAAATTAAACATTTAGCCATGTGCCATTGACTGTATTCAATCACAAATGGTGGTATGGACTAGGTCCTCACAAGGATGGTAGCACGTGTTCAGGTCCCCACAAGGATGGTTCTGTGCGCGTGATTAAATAACAATATATTTGCAAATTTGAAGCAGGATCCTGTATCATGAATTTTTTCTTGATACTTTTCTGTTATTAGTATGTTTTAAAAACATTGGGAAAGGTTAGTCCCCACAAGGCAGGTATCCACACATAGTCCCCACAAGGATGG